>NC_064430.1:8285000-8567500 GCF_023375975.1 Astyanax mexicanus
AGTGTATTTGAGTCTCTCTTTCTCTCTGATACTCTGTCTCTGAATCTCTCTCTCTCTCTCTGACTGACTTTGTCTCTCTGACTTTTGACTCTGTCTTTTTTCTGTCTGACTCTCTTTTTATCTGACTTTGTCTTTTTTTCTGTCTGAGTCTGTGTCTTTCTCTCTAAATGTCTTTTGAGTCGTTTTCTCTGAGACTCCAAGTGACTGATTCTCTCTCTGACTCTCTCTGTCTGACCCTCTCTCTCTTACTTTTCTCTCTCTGACTTTATTTCTTTCTCTGAGTGTCTCTTTCTCTGAGTCTCTGTCTTTCTCTCTGAGTGTATTTGAGTCTCTCTCTCTTTCTCTCTGAGATTCTGAATTTTTTAGCTCTCTCTGACTCTCTTGCTCTTCTGTCTCTGACTCTCTTTCTCTCTGAGTGTCTCTTTCTCTCTGAGTGAGACTCCATGTGTTTCTGACTCTGTCTCTCTAACTCACTCTGACTCTGTCTCTCTTTAACTTTCTGAGAATCTTTTAGAGTCTTGTTCTCTCTCATAAAAAGTAGCTAGGAGGAAAAATCTCTTTATGAGTGTGTCTATCTCTCTTTCCTTTCTCTTCTCTCTGAGTTTCACTCTCTCCCGTTATTACCACTTGCCTTAGTACATATTACTCGTACACAAACTGGCATAACTAGACACACACTGATACTATAGACAAGACAAGACAAGACTACCTTATTCACCATACTTGTACTGGGCATAGATTGAATTTGCTGTCCACCTTGAACCGGTTCATGCAGTGAACACACACACTCACACACTAGTGAGTACACTGAGTACAGTTCAGTTAGGGCACATTCTACTCAAGGGCCCAACTGTGTCATTCAGCAAAATCTGGGTATCGAACCCACAACCTTGTCGTTGATGGCTCTGTGCTGTTACTGCAGTGCACCACTTCCATTCTCAGGTGTAGGGTCATCCTACTTACCGTACCATCTGCCTGTTAAGAAATAAAATCCCTTGTGCAAAAAAATGTACCACATTTCCCATCCTTTCATCATCAATCCTCTTATCCACTTCAGAGCTGTGGTGCCTCTAAAAACTACCAAGAATCAAAGAGCACAGAGCGAGAATACTTCTTGGACAGGACACTACTCAATAGTCCCTGTGGCAAAGTCTCAGAAAGTATAATAAGTTAGCTAATAAGACCTTAATTACCATATATTTCCACACATATCCCTAAAAGGTGTGTTGTTTAATTACTTTAATGACAAGTGAGGAGCACCAGTCTTTTTGGGTGTTGGAACATAAGAATCAGAGCAAAAACACCCTGTTTTAATAGCCTAATCTTAAAATGCAGAGAACATCCTGTATCATTTCCATACAGAAAATATATATATTCTAGTTTAGTCTGTTGGACAGCACAGTGGACAAAAACTTTGGTAAAAGAACAGCAGCAACTATTGTTCAGCTGAGAAAACTTTTCCAGGTGACTCTCCCTCATGAAGACACTGAGATTAAAATGCTAAGAGTGTGCAGATCTGTCCTCAAAGATAAATGTGGCTGTATAGCTTAAAAATAAGGCTACTTTATTAATGGTTTATGAATAGTTTATAAAGGAGTTTATTAATGGTTGTTAATTAGGTTGTAAATACATTAAAGATACATTAATAAGAATACAAATAAATAAAAAGTGCAACAGTGGTCAGTCATTTGCCAAATAGGGATCCCACATTTATTTATACTGTTAAACCAAAAAACAAAATCACTATTTGGCGAATGACAGATCACTGTTGTCTCTTATATGTATGCATGTATGTATGTGTAGTAACTACATATTAATGTTTTTTTTTAAGTATTTACAACCTAGTTAATACTCATTAATAAACACGTTTAATAACCATTTCTAAACCCTTTGTAAAGATTTTTTTTATCTTGTTTTCTCATCAATTTACACGGCCAAGTCATCCAGACCGCTCATTAGGACTCTACTCACTAGTCCCAGTGGCAAAGTCTCAGAACTTATTATAAGTAAACTAATAAGACCGTAATTATCTTTAATTTCCCCACATATCCCTAAATGTTGTTTTGTTAACTCAACTTTGACTCAAACATTGTTTCTTTTTTGGCTTAGTAAAATTTTATGACCAGTGAGAAGTACCTGTCTCTTTGGGTGTCATTCTCTTTAGCAGGGGTCAGCCCGTGAGGGTGTTTACACTTTGTTGACATTCCTCCCCTGTCTCTCTGTCGCGCTTGGTGTGACTTTAGTTTCCGCTTGTTCTCAATCTTGTTTTTCTGCGTTCTCAGGCTCCCTATCTCCTTATAAGGACGATTTTTCACGCCCGTGTCCCATTTCACTAGCCGGGGCAGCGGTAGTGTATTGGATCACGACTCTGACTCTACGGGTTTGATCTGGCATGAGGAGCGGCGTGTTGATTTATTTTATTTTTTTATTTTTTTGTTGAGTTTACCTGCTTTGAGATCAGCTGTTCTGCAATTGGGTTCAACAACCCTCTGGGCTGGAGAGCTACTTGACTAGTCTGTAACACTCCATCCCATTACACTTCATTTTACAAAACATGGAGTGTTTTTTTTTTGTGGCCCGCCACGTAATGGCTTGGAAAATATTTGGCCTGTGGCCAAACGTAATTGCTGGTCTCCGTTCTAGTGGATATTTCTGGTTGGTGGACTATTCCCAGTCAGTCCAGCTGGGGTAAAAAAAATGTGTGGTACTGTCCATAAAAAAAACAGGCAGGGACGATGATAATACAGTTTGCAGAGAAACTGAACGGCTACATTCTGTAATTGTAGAACTACAAGATAAAATGTTGTAGAAGTGATTGTAAAAACAAGCCGACGGCCATAATATTATGATATGATATGCTGTTTGTAAGAGAAGTCAAATGAAATGAAAATGGATACAAACAAAAAACAATGTTAGCCAGCACAGAGTAGTAAACGCAGTGTAATTTGAGTTGCTATAGTATTTGTCATATTGATCTGTTCTCCGGTAGGTTTCTGTCCATCTCTGTTCAGGGGGATCACAGTGTTCCTGCTTCTCCGGCACCTCTCCAAATGTTCTGGTCCATTTTTTACAAGCCCCTGTTCAGACAGGGCTGAATCCTCTAATGATTGAGAGTGACTCATCTCCAGCCGGCAGAGGCGCTGTGTTTGGCTGCGGTTCTGTCCACAGGCTGAGAGATCACCCCTGCTACAAATACCCAGGAAAGCAGTTACTCAGTGGCAGATTGGCCATGACTGTCTCCAGCTTTACTGTTGTACGAGAGAAACAGAAGAACATTGGCAGAGGAACGGGACACATTGTTCGATTACTGTAGATTCTGGTGCTGATGGGCACCTTCTGTCTCCTGTAGGCTTCTGATGGGTTTGCAAAAATGGGTGTAAAATGGTTATGAAAACACTGATGTTCAATCTGATCTGATGCCTCATCCACCATTTACACATATCCCTCTCTCAGCTTTTAGCCTCCTGTTCTACCTTAACCCCTCTCGTTTTTGTAATCGTGCTGGCTGGTGGGTTGTTTTGCTCGTGTGGGCGTCTGTTGGGCGATTGGCCCACTCTGTTGTTCATAAGCCAGGCAGAGCCTGTGCTCTATTTCAGACATCTCCACTGATGTCCTCCGTTCCCCCCAGGCAGCACCATCCAAACCATCCATTTTCACTGTGAATATTTGCCTTGAATTTCATATGCGGAGAATGGTCCTGCTGCAATGTATTACCCAAAGCACCTGCAAGGTTCTCACCTGAATTTCAATTTCACACTCTCCTATACTGGTCAATACGGACAAAGAGGTGGTACACAGAATCTCTATCAGATGGCAGTTCTCCTTAATAATCAGATAAATACCTGTGATTAATTTTTTTTCTTATTTTATCTTATTAATTACAGTTTAAATGATTTGCATTCATCCTCAAAGTATTTTTAGCTGTGCAAATTATTGAAAGAATAACTGGCATTGACTTAAAATCTCCCTGCAATGGACTGTATATCTCTCTTATATACAAACCTAAACAATTTATTATAGCTGCACCATTATTCTGCTAAACATTACAAAACTAGTGTTATAGAAGACACTCACTCATGCCAAAGGCTTTTCATTAGGTTCTACACTACTCAAATACAGTTCTGGAAAAAACAAAAAAAAAGAGGCCGCTTCAGTTTCTGAATCAGTTCAAAATCTCTGACTTTGCTATTTATAGGTTTATGTTTGAATAAAATAAACATTGTTGTTTTATTCTATAAACTACGGACAACATTTCTCTCTAATTGCAAATAAAAATATTCTCATTTAAACCATTTATTTGCAGAAAATGAGAAATAGCTGAAATAACAAAAAAAGATGCAGAGCTTTCAGACCTCAAATAATGCAAAGAAAACATATTCTCCTCCACCAGTCTTACACACTGCTTTTGGATAACTTTATGCCTTTATTCCTGGTGCAAAAATTCAAGCAGTTTAGCTTGCTTTGACGGCTTGTGATCATCCATCTTCCTCTTGATTATATTCCAGAGGTTTTATATTTGGTAAAATCAAAGTAGCTCATCATTTTTAAGTGGTCTCTTATTTATTTTTTTCCAGAGCTGTGTATTGTTTATTGGTGAATGAAACAAAACATTATCGTGATATTATCACAGTCTTATCCAGTACTGGGAATGCAGCTCACAATTACAGGTGATAATGTTGAGCTCCAGCTCACTCTCAAGAAGCATTGTGTCCTACACCATTCTGTTACATTACACTGGGGGTTACTAAGGGTTGACTGTTCATTTTTAACTGGTTAAACTGTAGATAAACCATAGTCTAATGCTGTCTCGCTAATGCTGTTTATTCTTCTTAATAGAACATTAATAGAAGAAAATAACCGAACAAATGATCCATTTATGTAATACGGAAAATGTTAATTTAGATGTTTGTATGGCTAAATTGTTTTATGTGACCTAATGCCCCAATTAACCTTAATCACCCTATATATTCTATAACATGTAAAGATATCTACAAGCTAAATATCGATATCACAAAATATCGTATATTTTTTGTTTGCGATACATTATTGCTATGTTGTGTCAAATATCAATCAAAAATCTATATTTTATTGAAACATAAGCGATTTAAACCTTTAAGACTCACCTTTTAATTTGACAATACATCCATAATTCCAGGTATTTGCTTAATTAGGATTATTTTATTCTCTTTAGTAAAACAGATGCTGTGAAGTATTTTCGGGTACTGTCTTGCAATATATTTTGAATATCACAGAAACGCTGTACTGTAATACTATCGTATTGTGATTCCCAACACCAGTTTAGATGAGGGTAAAAGTCACTAGATTTTGATGAAAAAAAGCTGAAAAAAAAATGTATGATCATGAACATGAACTAATAACATCCACCAAAGGTCCATCTTGATTAAGGATTAATACCAGAGTAATAATAACACTATTGTCTCATATGGATGGGGTACAACAGACATCACACAGGAAGCCAGGCTTGCTCATCTGCTTGATTGGTTGAGCTTTTGAAGTCCACTGCAGGGCACTATAGCCCCAGCGAGAAGCTCTGAAGAACAGAATGATAAAAAAAGATGAAAGGATGAGCGTGAAAGAGGGACATCACAATATCCGCCCTACAGAAGCTCGAGCTGGAGGACTAGTCCACACCTGCTCAGGTCCCAGCTAAACCACAGCCCTGCCTTCCTCTCACCGTGGCAACAATTCACCTGACTCTCTTACGCTAAAGTATTATGGGATGCAAACACTCCAATTGCATTCCTGTCACCATAGTAGGGCCCTGAGAACTGGAGTACACATGATATTCAGCCAAACCACAGGAAGAGAAGACGATCCACTGTAAAGGAAATGCGTAGAGTAGACTATATCCCTATCTGGAGGGGATTAGTTTCTTAGGGAGACTTTTGTGAAAAATATTTCACACTTTTCACATATTTTCACAAATTTACTTTAAAAAAGTTTTGCAACTTTCTGTATTTGCTTATTTTAAGTAAATTTAACTTCAGATAAATTTAAGTAACTTCAACTCGGTTTCAACACTTAAATGTTACATAGAGTAAATAAGTAAAATCTCAAAGATTTGTTTTGTAAACAGACCAAGTCTCACTGTCTCAACACATGGATGGCAGTGTAATATGTGTGTTTTAACAAAAAATATTTTATATGTTAAATATTAAATATAAAAAATGTAATATTAAATTTCAGGAATTATAATATTTTATTTATCATAACATATTTGAGTAATATAAATTAAATTAATATAAATTAAGTAATTGTAATTAGGTATTATTCTATGCAGAATTTAAGTAAAGGTTCTTAAAAGAAAGGATTGATTCAGCAAAAATAAATTAAGTCAATTTTAGTAAAAGAAAGGATTGACTGAAGTTCAGTTCACTTATTTACTCTATGTAACATTTAAGTCTTGAAACCGAGTTGAAGTAACTTAAATTTATCTGAAATTTAATTTACTTAAAAAAAGCAAATGCAGAAAGTTGCAAAACTTTTTAAAAGTAAATTTTACTCACCATTTTTTTCAGTGTAGTATCCTGACTGCAATTGAAAAAAACAGGAGGACCAGTGAGTTTTTTTTAGCTTTCTTGGTCACGCAACATCGCGTTCAGTAGCGTCTCCATTTCCACTCCCTGTTGTGTTCACATAGATCTTTGTGGAAACGTGCACCCAAAGTGTAATTATGATGTGTACCAGTGGACAAATATCTATTTTATTAAACACGAGGTGACATAACAGTCAGTTTGAACGTGACTAAAATTACTAAAAAGGACCACAGAGTTCAGCAAAAAACAATAGGGAATTCAGCCTGTATTTTTCTCAGAGGACGTCTGAGAAAAACACGTACATGGTCGTTCCGGACATGAATAAAATCACATAGAACCCCCATATAAGAGATGTTTACCCCAGAATCCCCTGAGAAACTAATCCCCATGCTCACTTCAATTATACTGTACATTCTTACCAGAAAGGCAGATCATTTTCTGGGGCAGTTAAAAAAGGCTCAAAATTCTCAAAAGGCATGTACTAATTATTTTAAAAATAATGAAATAACATGCAATTAAACAAAAAGAGTTTTACTTGCCATTAATTTCCATGCTCAGTCCAATTATACATTCTTACCAACAAGGAAGATCTAGAAATTCTCAAAACTTATGGACTGTTACTTAAAAAAAAAACTTTTTTCTACATTTTCTGGGGCAGTAAAAAAAGTCTTAAAATGCTCAAACAGCGTTTTACTTGCCATTCCATTTAAGAGCCAGGTGCGACTTCTGTAACAAGCAGGGGTGTATGCACATCATGCATGTGCCTGTGTTACCAGTTCACTGCCAAGATCACAAAGAAACATCTGACTGTTGGCGCCTGCCTAGGTTGTATTCTGTCAGTGGCGCACCTGTGTTTTCCATAGCCAAGATAGCAATATGGCAAAAATGTACCTGAACACACCTCATTTTTGAGACCACCATGTCCATCAGTGTAGATATACATTCAAAAGCACTGCTTATATTTAAGCAACGCAGGCACAAGGTATGACAACTGTTAACCCTACACCTTAAAAACATATCACAACCCAAATCTGCTTTATTTTAATGGTTTGTACTTTGTCCACATCAGTAAATCTGCCATTTTATAGGTTTTAATTTAGAAAATTCTCTGTGCATGCCTGAAATGGTTAACGGGCTGCATTTCTTCTCATAACCCTACATTCTGTGCTCAGTATGTTGGGAATATAAGGATGCTGTTTATGGACTCTCTGTGGAATGGAATGTATTCTGTAAGCCTCTGAAGGTTGTATCAACACAGCAAAGCTGAAGAAAATGTACCAGAGGATGTGATTCCTTTTTCCATTTCCTCAACGCAGCTCCTGGCCTTAAATTACCCAGCAGCACCTTCTATCCACTCTGGTTCCCTTTGGAGCTCCCGTTGCTCAGCACAGGCACAACAGCACAGAGACGGTAAACACTGACCTTGATTTAGTTATGATAGCAGTAATGAGCTGAGCGGGTTCTGGTGTTCCAGTCAGCTTTAATAATAATTATACATTGTCTGTGGATAATTAATAGCATTACATCTGTTTTAACATATGAACTCTGTTTAAAAATATGGACATTCGGGTACAGATGCATGCAGCGTGGGATCTGATATTGTTATTTGTATTTGTAGCCGGTGGTGCATGAATAACACACCTTTTGAACCATGCATGATATTATGCAACATGCTTTAATGCTGCCTGCTTTGATTATGTCATGGATGCCCTTGAAGTAAAGTGATACTATGATTTATCACCAAACACAAATGCAGCCAAAACATGGCTTATTTAATCTACAATAAGATATATATAATGTAGGCTAATCTCATTAACAAACATGTGCATGGTTTGTTAGCAACATTATCCTAGATGAGCTACTGTCATTGACTACATTACTTATGTTTGTGATGTAATAACAGTAAAAGGCTAGAAGGTTTGCCTAGCTTCGTTGTCATACAGGTCATGTGCTCAAAAATATCTCATAAAATGCTCAGGTGTTATACGTTGTTAACTAAAAAAGAGATCTCCTCTTTACAGATAATTACAAAGTGAATAAATGAGGGCAAAAACTAGGCAGCTAATAATAAAGTGCTTATACAGCCCTGGAAAGAAAAAAAGAGACCTCTTAAAAATTATGGGTTTCTTTGATTTTACCAAATTGAAAACTTTTATAACATAATCAAGAGGAAGATGGATGATCACAAGCCATCAAACCAAGCTGAACTGCTTGAATTTTTGCACAAGGAGTAAAGGCATGAAGTTATTCAAAAGCAGTGTGTAAGACTGGTGGAGGAGAACATGCAATGTATGAAAACTGTGATTAAAAAACAGGGTTATTCCACCAAATATTGATTTCTGAATTCTTAAAATCTTCCTCTTTATGAATATTGTTTTCTTTGCATTGTTTGAAGTCTGAAAGCTCTGCATCCTTTTTTGTTATTTCAGCCATTTCTCATTTTCTGCTAATAAATGCTCTAAATTGCATTTTTATTTGGAATTTGGGAGAAATATTGTCTGTAGTCAACAATGTTAATTTTACTCAAATGATTGCCCTCAAAGCTTAAAGTCAATGAGAATCAAAACACAGAATTCATTTATTTTCCTTTCATACTGGTTCATGATATCTAGGAAGGTCTCTGAGCTAGTTGGAGTGTATGTTCTCTTATTAATAGGTGGGCTGGTGGGAGGGAAGGTTAAACATGATAATAACATAATAACTTAATAGATAATATTATTGTTGTCCACCCACTGGGGCGTGTTGATGTTTTAGAGGCAGTGAAATTGTTATATATTGATGGAAGATTACACAAAAAATGATTGATAATGTTTAATAAAGGCCTGGCGTCCGGCAGGCCCTGTTCTCCTGCCTGCCAGTGCCAGTGCTGTCTCCATAAACGCTGATAAAGACTGTGAGGGTTTACCCAATAGGCTGTTTAATTGTGTGGTAGCTCTTTATTGCTGCTGGATTGGTCTTATCTACTGCTCCATTCAAGGAAGTGGGCCTGCTGCTTTCAGTGCTCACCACTCTCACTTGTGTGTGTGTGTGTGTGTGTGTGTGTGTATCTTTCTTTCTTTCTTTCTCTCTGTCAATCTCTCTCTGACTTAAAAGTAGTACATCAGAGGGGCCATTAGCTTTTTAACCCACACTTCTGAATCCATTACTCCATTACTGTGTGTGTATGTTAGGGGTGGGCGATATGGCCCTAAAATAATATCACGATATTTGATGGTATTTTCTCGATAACGATGCTCTTAGCAATATGACTAAACACTGATTTAAAAAATATATATATATTTCAAGAATACACTACTGCAACAAAATAAAAATTGCATTCTACTATCATTGCATATGATATGAAATGACACACCCCTAACTGAGATATTAAAAAAACAAGATTGTTTAAAATCAGATTTGTAGCAGAAGTCAATGATCCAGAATGTCATTATCTAAAAAATGCACTTCAAATATCTCCATATATCCAGGATTAAAGTAAAATAAATGATAGAAGATATATAATGGGAAATGAGATCAGTGTGATTTTTTCTTTTTTCTAAAAACAGTAAAAAAAAATAGTACCGTATTTTTCGGACTATAAGGCGCACCGTATTATAAGGCGCACGATGAGTGAACGGTCTATTTTTAGTGTTAGTCCATACACAAGGCGCACTGGATTATAAGGCGCACTAAATGAAACTTTATTTATATCAGTAACAATAACTCTGAGCAATAAATCCTTCACAATATCTGTGAAAAATAACAACATCTCTGAGCAATAAATCAACAAGCACAGCAAGTACGTATTACTCCGCGACGCTCCTGACAACGGTAGCCGCGCTCCGACAGACCATAATATTATGTTGAAGCACAGCAAGTACGTATTACTCCGCGACGCTCCTGACAACGGTAGCCGCAACGCTCCGACAGACCATAATATTATGTTGAAGCACAGCAAGTACCGTATTACTCCACGACGCTCCTGACAACGGTAGCCACAACGCTCCGACAGACCATAATATTATGTTGAAGCACAGCAAGTACGTATTACTCCGCGACGCTCCTGACAACGGTAGCCGCAACGCTCCGACAGACCATAATATTATGTTGAAGCACAGCAAGTACCGTATTACTCCACGACGCTCCTGACAACGGTAGCCGCAACGCTCCGACAGACCATAATATTATGTTGAAGCACAGCAAGTACCGCATTACTCCGCGAGGCTTCTGACTATAATAGCGTGTTGTGCCGAATTCGGTGAATAAAACGGTTTTAAAACAGAGATAAAGATTGGATAAGTTTCATTTCTGGATGAAGTGATTTCCAGCGCTGTTTGGATATAACTGTGGATTACAGGAGACTGGATTGATGGATTCTCTTTAGTCTGGACGCGTTTTGAAGGTAGGACCTGTGGCTGAGCGCGGGTGTGTGTTCGGGGGTGGCGGCAGTGACCGGAGGTTACCCCAGGACAAAAGGAGAGCCTTTTATTACTGGAAACATGCGCTCTGACGCAGCTCTAATTCATGAAACATACATCCTACAGTAAAAGCACAGTTCTGGAATCCGGAGAGCCAGACGGTTCGAATGGTGTATGACATGACCGCATTCGATGAAATATGGACGAACGATAAATGCAAATATGAGAGTTATGAATTATTAAAATCATAACCAAGGCATATTTCGCCCTAAATGTTTATTTTCTGAAAGGATATTCCGCTAAATAGGCTAAATAGCTCAAAAGCAGAGATTCTAAGCTTTAAAATGGTATATTGGATGTCTATATTGAACCTGTAACTGTTCATAACTATTCAGAAACACAGCCAGTTATGAAATATTAAATATTTCTGGCCCGCCGGGGGGCCAGCGCGTGTTAAGAGGTTAACTTTACTTAGAAGTGGGCGCTAAAAAGAAACAGTTTGTGCTATTACCCCAGAACGGGTGGAAAGGAAAGTTTACCGGCACCTTGTTCTGGCCACGGAGCTACAGTGGAAACTAGCTACCCTGAACCACAGCCGAGAGGCAGTACGGCAGTCAAAGGTAACCGCGCGCTAGCCCAAGAGGGGGATCTTTTTCTGGCGTGGGTGAGGAATTCTGCACAACAGAGCGCCGTGTACCACATAAAAATCGAGGTCAGTAAACACAAGCAAAATCCATACACAAGGCGCACTGCATTATAAGGCGCAATGACGATTTTTGGGAAAAAATAAGTATTTTAAGTGCGCCTTATAGCCCGAAAAATACGGTACCTGATGTGATAATTAGGGGTGGGTGATATGGCACAATATTTCAGGGTATTATATAGTTCACCATATTCAAAAATGTTGAATAAAAAAAATTAAAATTCAAAAATATTATTACCCCTACTGTATGTATGCATGAATATATGAATTGCAGGCATACCAACAAAGCACAATATGTGTCAAAAATGTACATACCACTATCATACATTTACTTACTTTATTATATATGGCCATTTACAGCAATATACATTTTCAGTTGCCAAATATTTGTTGCATCTCTATGCACAAAAAGTTAAGTGTGTGTGTGTGTGTGTGTGTGTGTGAGAGAGAGAGAGAGAGAGAGAGAGAGAGAGAGAGAGGGAGGGAGTGTTTTTGTGTACTTTTAGGAATGACTCACAGCGGGTGATTGATGTGTCCCTAGTAGAGAGGTGTGTGTGTGTGTGTGTGTGTGTGTTTGTCATGCTCTAATCACTCTGTCCATGAAAAACATGAATAATTACTGCCATTAGACTCTCTCATTACCCTCCAGCTCCTCTCCTAACATTACACCCCCTCTCTCTATCCCTCTCCTTCCCTCTTTTTCTCTCTATCCTCCACCCTATCTCTTCCCTTCCCTCTCTTCCTCTGTCTCTCAATCGCTCTCCTTCCCTCCTTTTCATTCTCTCGCCTCTCTCTCTCTTCCCTTCCCTCTCCCCCTCCCTCTATCCCTATCCTTCCCTCTTTTTCTCTCTGTCCTCCCTCTTTCCCTCTCTCTCTCTTTTTCGTCTCTCTGTAAATCACTCTCCTTCTCTCTTTTTCTCTTTCGCCTTCCTCTCTCTCTTCCCTTCCCTCTCCCCCTCTACCTCTCTCTATCGCTTTACTTTCCTCTATTTCTCTCTCTTCCTTCCTCCCTCTCTCTCTTTCCTTCCCTCTCCTTCTCTCCCTCTCTCTATTGCGGCACTGTTCCTCACCTTCCCTTCTCTCTCTTCTTTTTGTACTTCTCTCCCCTTCCTTTCTTTTTCTCATCTTTTTCTCTTACTTCTTCCATCTTAGTATCTTCCATACTTTTCCATCAACCTTCTATATCCATTGTCGTCCTCCTACTTATTCTA
Source organism: Astyanax mexicanus (assembly GCF_023375975.1). NCBI lineage: Eukaryota > Metazoa > Chordata > Actinopteri > Characiformes > Acestrorhamphidae > Astyanax > Astyanax mexicanus. The sequence goes on from NC_064430.1 coordinate 8,297,869, forward strand.
CCCTCCCTCTCTTTCTCTTCCTCTCTCTTTCCTTCCCTCGCTCATCTGCTCTCTCCTCCTCCCTTTCTCTTCTGTATGTCTTTCTAAACTTTCTGTAATTTCTTCTTTCTTCCTCATTCTCTTTCTTTCCCTTTCTCTCCGTCCTTCTCTATTTCTCCTTCTCTCATTCTTTTTCTCGTCCTCACGCTCTTTTACTTGCCCTTTCTCACCTCCACTTTCTCCCCATCCCTATCTTCTTCACACCTCCCTCCCTTTCCTCTCCCTCTCTCTTCCTCCTTTATTCTTCTTCTCTCTTGCTCCTTTTCTTTCCCTTTCCCTGTCTCTTCTTTCTTAACTTTCCTCTCTCTGCCTTCTATCTTTTTCTTGATTTCTGTCTTCTATCTCTCCTTTCTCTTCCTTTGTCTTCTCTCTAACCTTTTTCTCTTTTCTTAACTTCTGCCCTGTAATTCCCTCTCTCATCTTTTTCTGTCTCTCATTTCCGTTCCTCTCTCTGTTTTCTCTCAGTGTAGAGAGTGGGGTCTGTGGGTGGTCTTCTGAGGGTGGTCTTCTTGTTTCTGGAGAAGAGCTCAGCGTATTGCTGTGGTTGTGCTGATTCAGCACTTTGTATTGCTCTAACTGCAGTTTCACCTATTGATACTTTAGCTGCTGTGGACATGTGTCAATCACTTAGGATCACTCGTTCAATCACTAGTTTGATGAGACGAGACTCAAATGAAACCAAATAATTGATCAGGGCAGTAGGCATTTATTTGTTCAAAAAAACTTTAGAATTAATACCATTTTTTTGGTTCCCTTTTTTAAAGGTCTATGCAATACTTGACATCTACTGTGCATCAAAAGGCTTGATTTCTGAATTAATAAGAGCATTTAAAATTTCTAACGTGTGTACAAGAAATACATAGTAGAAGGTTAATATTACCATCCACAGTGGACTGTACAGTGGGTGGTAGGGGTGGGCAATATTATATCGTATACAATATATCGTGACACAGAAATATCATGATATAAAAATCCATATCGTGATAATAGGGATGTTCTGTCTTGAAAGTAGTCTATTATTTACTGTGAAGCTTTAGGTGTATTTATTTTATAATTGGTTTAATTTGCAGTTTATATGCATCCACTAAATATTCTGCAATATTATTTGCTGCATTATATTATTTTATACTATATTATTTATTTTGCCACATTATGATTCTTTATGATAATGATTCTGTTATACTATTATACTATATTCCTGAAATGAATAAATTATTTTAGTTTTCCTATATCGCCAAGTATATTGTTATCATAAAAATATCCTAAAATATTGTGATATTATTTTAGAGCCATATCGCCCACCCCTAGTGGGTGGTAATGATCGTGACTGGCGGTGTCTGGCTAGATTTGTCTGTATAAAGAGGCAAGCGTGACAAATCACATTCACATTCAATGTGAAAGGCCCCATATACATATTCATTACATATCAGTGCAGTGTTCTATACCTTTCATGAAACATGGCAAATGTCATTGGACATGATACCAAAGCCTTCTATCTGTTTAAAAAGGGGAGATGACAAAACAATCTATACCTATAATTTTTATAATTACCATTTTAACAACATACTTAAAATCACTAGTAACATTTGAATAAAACCTCATGAACATTTTCTAGTGTTTAAATGATTAATGCAGTCATTTTTTCTTCATTATTGGCTCACTGATCCCCTTCACGTGCTGTGTGAGCAGTAAATGGCAAAACAAATACAAAATAGAATATATCAATACATTTTTACACAAAAAATTTTTTTACCCCTACTCCTAGACATATTTAGATGCTGCCACTATAATCAGAAGATTGCCGGTTCGAATCCTGTTCATGCAGCTTGCCATCAGCTGCCAGAGCCCTGAGAGATCACAATTGGTCTTGCTCTCTCTGGGTGGGTAGAAGGTTTTTTCTCCTTACATCACTCCAAAGGGTGATGTCGATCAGCACAAGGCGTCTGTGAGCTGATGTATCGGAACTGAGTCGCTGCGCTTTCCTTTGAGAGCACCGTGATGCTACTTGGCAATACTGCATTAGCAGCAGTTGTAACAGAGGCAGAGGCTGACTTTACGTGTATCGAGTAGGTTTACGTAGTGAGTAGGTTGTGTAATTGGCCGTGTAAATTGGGAGAAAATGGGATAAAACTTTTTGCCATTGCAGTGTACAGAGATTAGCTGGATCATGTGTGTTCGGTAATTGAGGTGGTACTCCATGACCAGGGTTGAAACTGCTGTCTTATACAGTTCAGTCTGTCTCTGAATGACGTAGGAGACATTCAGTGCAGGCCTGGATGGAATCTGCTCACTGTGTTAAATGTATATAAAACGTCTAGCTGTCTGTTTTGATAACCTGTTAAACACAGTTAGCACTGTGCTGTAGTTTTGTAAGCATGTTTGGTTGGTGAGAATGTCTGGTGCAGGTCTTTGTGACACAGCAGCAGGACCTTTGCCATGGAAGTTAATTTAATAACACTGAGATTAAACTGTTTTGACCTCAGCTTGTTCTCATCTTCAGTCAGCCGGCGCACAGGCCGTCTGATACTATCTCTGTATCAGTGCTGCTCCTAAAGAACATTCCAGAGGATGAGAGCAGGTGTTAGTCCCTGATATTGATATTGAAATTCAGGAGCGTGACAACAAAGCAATTATGTGATAAAAAATACATTAACAGATGCAGCATATTATGCAAATGTTTGGAGGTGTTTAGTTGATTTTGCTGGTTAAAACTAGTGGTTGGTGTGGTGCAGTGGATAACACCACCGCCTGCTTATGAGCTACTACAATTCCCAGTCTGGTGACTATACTGTGATACACCAATAAGAGTCCTTGGGCAAGACTCCTAACACTCTGTTGGCCCAAGTCTGTAACAGGAAGAACCTTGTAAGTCACTCTGGATAAGAGCGTCAGCTAAATGCAGTAAATGGAAAACTGACAAGAATTTACATTAATTTATATTAACATTAAATGTAATTATAAAAGGTATGCACTTTAATTGTCTTCTCATTGCATGTCTCAGTTTAGAAAGCCAAGGTCAGCTATGCTGTATAACGTTATGAAGAGGAATTGCTTTGCTTAAGGTCCAAAAGTGGAAGCTTTACAGATAAATCATATTTTTATGTGATTGTGATATGCTTTTTCATAATAAATTAATTGTAATAACTGTGAAAATATTGTAAATAACAGCATATAAAGTGCAGCACATGCAGCAACAGATGGAGCTTTTCATGCTGCAGACTTTGCCATATCGTATCGTACACAATAATATCGCCAACATTTTTTAATATCGTGAACGATATTATACCCTGAAATATCGTGCCATATCACACACCCCTAATTATTACATCAGGGTACTACTTTTTTGCTGTTTTTAGCAAAAGGAAAATGCACACTGTTCTCATTTCTCATTATATATCTACTAAAGACAGATTATATCGGTCCAGTATCATTTATTTTACTTTAATCCTGGATATATGGAGATATTTGGAGTGCATTATTATTAGTATCATGACATTCTGGATAATTGACTTCTGTTACAAATCTGATAAAACTTTTGTATTTTTGTTATCATATCAAATTCAATAATAAAATATATTTTTTATTTTGTTGCAGTAGTAAACTCTTGAAATATGTATTTTTTAATTTAGTATTTTGTCATATCGCCAAGAGTATATTTTTCACGAAAATACCATGAAATATTGTGATATTATTTTAAGGCCATATTGCCCACCCCTACTGCAGACTGTAGTCACATGTCATAAAAAGGCTGGAGGCAGAGCGAGGTAGACTTCCACAGATCAAACACACACCAAACTACTTCTTATCCGAGAAAAAAATAGAAGCAACCGTACGGAAAAAAATTTGCAAAGTTTATATATAGCGATATCGATATAGATATTCAACAGGATTAACACACAATATATTTTTTGTTCATGATGTAAACTCATACATTAAACCCACTGAGCCACTACTGCACCACAAGTACAGAAGGGTTTTCCCTGTGAAGAATGTAAAGAATGTACCTGTACTTGTCCTTAATTCACTATATCTGATAAGTGCCACTTGTACAATGGTATCTGGGTATGAAAAATACAAGGTGTGTGTAGTTAGAGTGTTAAAAGGAAGTGAATGAGACAGACAACAATTACTCCTTTCAGCTGTTTACTCAAAAGAACTGACCTCAAATACACAGCAGCACTTCAACACCGGATTAAAACATGTACATTCTTAGAATATAGGTTTAGCAGAATTAATGTGTTAATGAATGTTAAAATCTTCAATGTTTCTAGTAAACCAACCTTTAGCTTACCCACCTTTACTAAAAGTAATCTAACCTAAGGTACAAATGTGGCACCAACCCCTTATCTAGTGTTTCTATACAAAGTTCCTCCTACTATGTTAAAATGTAAAGGTGCCTCTCCTTTCCTGTCCATGCCAGGGTGGTTAGAAACAGAGTTGAAAGAGATTAAGAATACAGTTTAGCTAAAAACATTAGGCTAAACATGGCTGCAGTATAATTTATCAAAATCCACACAAAGCCTCTTCCTTAAAATAATAGTATATTGTAACAGTACATTGTAACAAACTAAAAAAAACTAATATATTGTTTAAAAAAGCGTTGGCAAGAGTTAGCAAACATATATTAATAATAGCACTCGAGTTTTGAAAGGGGTGGTTTTGACAGTTTGGGGGCGGGGCCAGGGTCACCTCCTTCAGTGAACGCTATTGGCTGATATTTCCAGGGTTCGTGACGGACCGCCTACCTCCACGAGCCAGAGGAGGGCGGGGAAAGAAGGACGGCAGGAGAGTTAGCTAACTGGCTATGCTAACCTCCAAACAACCCGCTCTCCGGTGCGACCCGCTCTGTCTGCCCGGGTTTAGTGCTCAGAGTGACACGCTCTGTCTGCCCGGGTTTAGTGCTCAGAGTGACCCGCTCTGTCTGCCCGGGTTTAGTGCTCAGAGTGACCTGCTCTGTCTGCCCGGGTTTAGTGCTCAGAGCGACCCGCTCTGTCTGCCCGGGTTTAGTGCTCAGAGTGACCCGCTCTGTCTGCCCGGGTTTAGTGCTCAGAGCGACCCGCTCTGTCTGCCCGGGTTTAGTGCTCAGAGCGACCCGCTCTGTCTGCCCGGGTTTAGTGCTCAGAGTGACCCGCTCTGTCTGCCCGGGTTTAGTGCTCAGAGCGACCCGCTCTGTCTGCCCGGGTTTAGTGCTCAGAGCGACCCTCTCTGTCTGCCCGGGTTTAGTGCTCAGAGCGACCCTCTCTGTCTGCCCGGGTTTAGTGCTCAGAGCGACCCTCTCTGTCTGCCCGGGTTTAGTGCTCAGAGCGACCCGCTCTGTCTGCCCGGGTTTAGTGCTCAGAGTGACCCGCTCTGTCTGCCCGGGTTTAGTGCTCAGAGTGACCCGCTCTTTCTGCCCGGGCTCTCGCCTGTAGCAACCGTCTCTCGCCTAGAGAGGTCGCTCGCCGGCTCTGTCTGCTCGGGTTAGCGCCTAGAGCAACTAGCTCGCTGGGCGAACAGCACCGGTCTCTATAAACACTGAAGCCGAGAGCCCAGGCAGACAGAGCGGGTCTCTCCGAGCGCCAAACCCTGGCAAACAGACACTCCTCTGGCTCGTGGAGGTAGGCGGTCCGTCACGAACCCTAGAAATATCAGCCAATAGCGTTTGCTAAGGGCTTCGACCCTGACTCCGCCCCCAAACTGTCAAAACCACCCCTTTCAAAGCTCAAGTGCAAAAAACTCAGTCGAGCAGAAGCTGCTGCTGCAGGTAATTCACACAGCGCGTGAGGAAAAAAAACACCCGAAAGGATAAAAATAAAGCTTGAGAGCAACATTTTCTTCAGCGCGCACACGATTCACTTGGTCATGCTCGCTAGTTTCACATTTGTGCTCACGAGAAGTTCATTTACGCACGCAAAATGTTAAAACACGCTGGTTAATTTTTTCACCTGCTATTTTGCGCTCCCGTCTTGTATTTTTGCGCCCTCGACTTTTGACATTGATGTGACGCCATACGTGAGCTTTACAATTTTTTTTCACTTGGTCTTTTTGCACCCCCGACTTTTGACATTAATGTGACGCCATGTTGTGACTTCTACAGTTATAGTGAGTTTCTTTCCGTTCTTTCAGAAACATTTAGAAAACCAATTTCTGCACATTTGTTTTTAATAGTTTGTGACAACATTTATTATGACATTGCACATTGACTGTACTGTGTGGATAAAGCCAGAACTGCCATATTTATGATGGAAAATTATCATAGTCACGCCGTGTGCTTGGTCTGTCTGTACACTCACAGAAGACTCGTCTGCAACATGAGCTGCGTCATTGTGCTCCGGCAACAGAAATGTCTATAATTTATTAGTCTTCATTTGGATAAGTGGCAATATTATGCTTCACTAATGATTAAGCAGGAGTATATTGTGCTGCCCTCTTTATTCATTATTGTGTTTCTGCTGGTGCTCTGGTTATGGCTCCACATACACTGCCCCCACTTTTGTCCCTCAAACAGCCTCACATGGCATAATGGCTTTTATTCGGTGAGGCCAATTACTCATGGCATATGGAACAAATGTAAATTGGTTTATAATTTGTGCTCAGTCCTACTGGATTCATGCTTATAATACAAGTAAAATGCATTACTAGTCTACTGGAAATTTTAATCAAAATCAGTCCTCCTGCTGTACGGATGAGGATTACCGAGGCTCAGATTACTGTAACCAATCACCTGTATCATCTTCTCTTTCCCAGTATCAGGGAGCTCCACTTACTAGTGCATCTTAAAATTAGAATATCATTGGAAAGTTACTTTATTTCAGTAATTCAGTTCAAAAAAGTTTTTTTCTTTTATTGTTGATGATTATGGCTTACAGACAATGAAAACCCAAAAATCACTGTCACAATTTAAAAAAATATATATAAAATAAGCCTGATTGGTACTTTTGGCAATGTGGGCAGTGTGCCAAATACTGCTGGAAAATGAAATCTGCACCTCTACAAATGTTGTCAGCAGAAGAAAGCATGAAGTGCTGTAAGATTTTTTTGGAAAAACACTGCACTGACTTTAGACTTGATAATAAAACACAGTGGATCAACACCAGCAGATGACATGTCTCTCCAAACCATCACTGATTGGTGGAAACTTCACACTAGACCTCAAGCAGCTTGAACTGTGTGTCTCTCCACTCTTCCTCCAGAATCTGCTCCCTTGATTTACAAATGAAATGTAAAATTTACTGATGATCAGTGATGGTCTGGAGAGACATGTCATCTGCTGGTGTTGATTCACTGTGTTGTGAATCTTTTTTTAGTGTGTGTTGAATAGAGATGCATATTGAGAGGATGACTGATGTCAACCATACAGAAAGTGCAAGAACACAGGTATATAATAATTAAATGCATTAAGAAGATTAAAGATAATGTTTTAACGTGATATAGCGAATAGTTCATGCATGTGAAACCCAAAATGCACAACCTCTGTTACACACAGTGTTTAAGGGCACAGCCAGAAACCAGTTGCTAAGATAGCCTAGGAATTTAGACTCAGCCTAAAGAATAGCTGATTGTTTGCAGTGCAGTAAAAGTGACGTGACATTAAAGCCAGCCTCAATGGACAACGACTTATTGTCTCTATATCAGCAATGTAGGCTTATAAACATGCTAAGTTCTTTAGAAAATGCCTCTGGTAGACAAAGATTTACAGTGTAACGGATAGAACTAAAAAGCTCACCCAAAGTCTTATTTTCTGCTTTATAGATTTTAGCAATATGTTTACATTTTTCTCCTCCAGGACACTTGTAGAAGCTTCCTGTTCACTCTTTACTCCACTTAATAATTCCAGATCAGTAACAGGAATCAACCCAAATTCTGCAGGCTTTAAAATAGACATACAAACTAGACAAACATGACAAAACTAAAGATTTGGAGGACATGAAGTTCAGGAAAGAGACAATTTTATGATTTTGTTCATTATATTTTGACATTAGCAGATTTACTTAAATATTTTTTTTATATTTTCTATTACAATCACAGTTATGCTTTTCAGTAACGTTCCTTATCAAACATGAAACCTTATTATGTAATGCTTGAATAGAAATCCTCAAGATTTAGTGGTGTAATGTCCTGGCCTGTTAAACCTGGGGTTAAACCCTGAATTATGTAGTTAAACCTTTTTTCTTTGCTTCTTTTCCTTTTTCTAGTGTTCCACTTCTCCCAGCGCTTCACCACGGTGGTTCCAGAGAGCTGTGTGCTGATCATACTGGGCCTGGTCCTGGGTGGTATAGTCCTCATCGCCAACAAGAAGCAGCTCTACCAGCTCGACCCAGGCCTCTTCTTCCTCTTCCTGCTGCCCACTATAGTAGGAGATGCTGGGTACTTCATGCCCGCGCGCCTTTTCTTTGACAATCTGGGAGCTATATTGATGTACGCAGTGGTGGGGACTCTGTGGAACGCCTTCTGTACAGGATTCTGCCTTTATGGAGCTAAAATGGCGGGAGTCATTGGTGAGTTATGATGGGCTTGATTGTTCTGAAAAAAATATTCCCCATTTTTTTCTTAGATATCAGATCTCAGATTTGTTTTACCTGATTGTAAAGGACTATGTAAATTGATCATCAAGTGTTTCCACAAGGGTAATGGCTTTAGAACACATGCACATATAAATTGTGAGGTGTTATCTTGTCAGTGAGGTTGGACTATGGTCATCGTGCTCATGGCAAGGCACCATGACATGCCAGATGTGTTACGTGTGTATCGGGAATACATCATACATCATAAAAGGCATTACCACCCACAGTGGACAGTAAGTAGTAACATGATTACTGGTGGTGTCTCTTTAGAATTGTCCATGCGCACAGACAACCGACTCTGACAGAAATCACATCCGAATTTAATGCAGATGAGACCCCACATGCATATCTCACAGGTCAGTGCAGCGTTCCTTAGCTTCCATGGGACTTGGCAAAAGTCAATGGATATGAACCTATCCCATGACATTTGGCATCTCAGTGTAGAACCATTAAATGGGCCTTTACACTGTGATTTATAATTTAGATCACATTAACGAAAGTGTTCATCAGTCAATAATGCTTAAGCTCTAGGCCATAATCCAACTTTAGCTATCTATCTCTTAGTAAAGTAGCAGTAAAGGGTTTTTTTTTTATCATAGGTTAATTTTCCATACTTACATATATTTATATATATATATATATATATATATATATATATATATATATATATTTTTTTTTTTTATAGACATTGTAACACTTTAACTTGGATGGTCCATTTGATGCGCTCGTTGATGCTCAACTGACATTCAACTAACATTCAACTGAATGTCTGTTAAATGCAACTTAAACATATGTTGAATGTAAATGATTCAAAATAGAACATAACCCTACACCTAACCCTAACCTAAACTTTAAATCTAACCCTAAACCTAGTCCTAAAATGTAATTTAATAGACATGCATTTTAATGTTAGTTGAATGTCAGTTGATCATCATCAAATAGACCATCCAAGTAAAGTGTTACCTAGGCATCATATAATTTTTTTTTATGTTTTGTAGCAAATAAAATACTAGTTAAACCATGTTTTCCACCAGAACAGATCATGAAATGGTCAATGAAACAGAAGTTAAGCCCTGCCCCTTTCACCAAGAAAAAAAAAAACAGAATCCAGACCTCAGAGCACTATAGAGCCAAAGAGGCAAAAATAAGAAGAGTTTATTTTTACTCATTGTATGTGATTCAAAACACTGTTTTTGTCTAGTTTATTTTACAGATTATGGTGGTCTTTTCATATAAAATACTCTAATCTAATGTGCAGAAGCTTTTAAATGCAGGGCATACAATTTGAATAAATAAGAATAACTGCCTGCTTAATTTTGAGGTTAATACAGTTAATACTTAATGGAATCAAGTATTACTGACTTAATAGTATCGTCCAAAATGTCAAATTAGTGCTGGACGATATGGCCAAAATTTATATCACGATATATTCCTTAAATTTCGGTCGATACGATATAATTTCGATATCGATATAAATACTTTGAAGGCCTCAGAAAACTGCTAAGAAGCCCTGCAATCCCTGCAGCACTGCGAATTTAAATTATTATATAACTGTGTATTTGCACTTTTTGTATGGTTGGCATCAGATACCCTCATTATATGCACATCTATCTATCTATCTATCTATCTATCTATCTATCTATATATCTAATGGAAATCTGTACCTACTACTGTCTGAAAATTTAATTTAAGCCTTTGAAACCTCCTTTCACAAAAACTTTAATACTTTAGAAATAAAAGTAGTCAAAATATATCAATGCTCAATATTATTTGCATATAGCAAAATAATAACGACATCCCTGTCAAACATAAGCCTATATAACTATTACCAATAAAAATAACTTTAAATTACAACAGAGGCAGAGCTTCTTATTCTTTGTGAACAAATTTAACAGATTAAAACAAGTGTTTCAACTAGGATATAGAATACAATAAGCCTTTATATACGTAAAAGCAACAAGATTTTCCCGTCAAATAAACAAACCTACAGGCTTTATCAACTATGAATAACTTAGTTACAACATAAGCTATAAAAGTGCTTCAGTCAGTATAAGAAAAATATTGTATGTAGTGGAGTTGCTTGAAGTGGTGGAACAGTTTAGATCAGGGGTCACCAACCTTTTTGAACCTGAGAGCTACTTCTTGGGTACCAATTAATGCGAAGGGCTACCAGTTTGATACACACTCATGAAATTACAACTTTTCTCAATTTACCTTTAATTATATGTTGTTATTAATAATTAATGACATTCATCTATGTGAAGACACAGATATCAATATGCAACACTATTTTTATAAATCTCTGCAATTGTTTACATTTTATATTATATTATATTTTAATATAATATTACATATTATATTACATTATATTGTATAATAATATATAAACTATAGGCTATCTCTAAGCTAATATTAATCTAATATAATCTAAAATTACACCAATGCAACTGTGATAAAAAAAAAAAAAAAACAATAGCAACAAAAATGCTATTTTTAGACCAGGTCTGCGGGCTACTCATAAGGTCCTTGCGGGCTACCTGGTGCCCGCGGGCACCATGTTGGTGACCCCTGGTTTAGATGTATGAACATTACCGCTGCTGGTCGGCTGCACTCTCCGGCACAATTTGCAGCAAAGCGGCAAGGGAGCGGACCCGCGGCCGGCCTCGAGGACCCTCGGCCGAGCGAGCGGACCTGCGGCCGACCTCGAGGACCCGCGGCCGGCCTCGAGGATCCTCGGCCGAGCGAGCGGGCCCACGGCCGGCTTCGAGGACCCTCGGCCGAGCGAGCGGACCAGCGGCCGGCCTCGAGGATCCGGGGCCGACCGAACCGAGTCTACCTTATCCTTGGATCCGCTCGTCCTGGCTCCGTTTGTCTCCAGCGCGAGACATTTTTGCTGCGTAGCGAAGCGGACCCGAGCCTAGCCATTTTAACCTAGCCTTGCCTAGCCTAGCCTATTTGGCTACGTGCCTGTGTGGTTACGTCATCACGCACTGACGTAGCCCAGCTACGGAGGCTGAATGTGTTGAGCTCTGCGGCGAGCTGACGCCAGTAAAAAACGCCTGTCCATGATTCTAATACATATCGATATACCACAAAACTGATATCACCGTTATTGAAACATTTCTTATCGCGATAAATACCGATATCGAATTATTGTCCAGGCCTATGTCAAATGCACTTCTGCTCTAGGATTAATCATTGCTCTTTTATTTGTTCATTCATTAATTAATTCGCTCATTCATTCATTCTTTCATTCAGTATTATGTATTGATGGTGTATGTATGATGTAAGTCATGACATAAAGCACCATTGCATAAGTTTGTGTGTGTGTTTCCGCAGATGACAATGTAGAAGCAGGTCTGATGGAGTTCCTGCTGTTTGGGGCTCTGATCTCAGCAGTGGATCCCGTGGCGGTGCTCGCAGTGTTTGAGGAAGTCCACGTTAACGAGATGCTCTTCATCATCGTCTTCGGCGAGTCCCTCCTGAATGACGCAGTCACTGTGGTGAGTCACATGACTTCCCATTGAGCCCCTGTTTGAATGGATGCTCATTTTTGTCTTTTTCCAGAATCAGAGTATTTAAGAGAAGGCCAAGTGTTGTGCTCAGGAACTTGACGACTTGTGAGTCGTGAGTAATAAAGATGCTTGTTGAGTTAAAAAGTTAACAAATGTAGACTTAATGTTGATTTAAAGTAAAAAAAAAAGAGGTGCAGTGGCAAGAGTAGAAACTGAGTAGATGCATTGTGGGTAATAAAACACTGGTGGCAGAGGACTAATCAGAGACATACACATAAACATTGTTTTTTATTTTAAAATGTTCTACATTGTAGATTAATACTAAAGTCATCCAAACTATGAAGAAAAACATATGGAATTATTTAGTACATAAAAACGTATTAAACAAACCTGAATATGTTTTATGTTTTAGATTCTTCAAAGTAACTACTCTTGCTTAGTAGACATCTTTACACATATTGGCTTGATTTTCTCAGTCAGCTTTATAAAGGAGGGTCACCTGGAATGGTGAATAGCCCTATTTGAGTAATGCTCTAATCCATAATATGGCAAGAACTACTATGTAAAAAAATAATAATAATAAATGTCTGAAAAATATCAAGAATTTTGAAAGGATCCCCAAATGCAGCTATCCCCACAAAGACCATCAGAAATGCTGAAATGATGAAACTGGCACTCATCAGTACCACCCCAAGAAAGGAAGATGCAGAGTTCATCAGAGTTATCATCCTCAGAAACCGCAAGTTAACAGCTCCCCAGATAAGAGCACCTAAATGCTTCACAGAGTATTTTGGTTTGTTTAATACTTTTAAGTTTAACACTTTTAAGTTAGTTTAACACTACTACATCATTTCTAATGTGTTCTTTCATAGTCTGGGTAACTTTAGTAGTCATTTGCAGTGTAGAAAAAAAAAAAAAAAACATTGAATGAGAAAGTGTGTCCAGACTTTTGATAAGTATTGTACGCTGACATGCCAAATGTCATCGAATGGCATTTGAGGTGCTTTTTGAGGTGAGGTGTTATCTTGTGGCCAGGCAATGGGAGTTACTGAAGTTTAAGTGAGGACAGATCGTGGGTGCCAGATGGCTGGACATTCAATGTTTGCCTTTATGTGTAAGCTGTTGTGACTATGTACAGTTGCAAAAATTGCTGGTCTACTTAATTCATATGAGAAATAGCTAAAAAAAATGAATTGTACTTTTCTCCAGTTCTCCAGTTCTCTGACAATACCATGCCTTGTGCTCCTACAAAAGTATGTGGCTGAATAGGCTCCCAGTGGAGTAGAAAAGCACACAAATGATGTAATAAAACACTGTTTTTTTTCTGAACACCTATTCCCTCAGCCCTTACCAGCCTGCTCTCAGGTTGTTATGGCAACCTGATGGTAAAATGATTTGCCATAATGCTGTTGACATGGTTATGTCATGACATAAGCATGCCTTCTTTCATCTTTGGTTCAAAGCCAGCAGACAGTATGTGCATTTACAGCATGGAAGAATAGCAGAGATAGAAGTTATATTTACAGTAGATGTGCATCAGTAGCTGCATGTGGACTATTTTTTTAATTGTTGGATCATACCATTATGAATGATCAGAGGATTGGCAAATAACGATGTAGGAGCCTGTAAAAGTCTAGGACAGAGGTCACTAATAGGTGGACTGTGACGTCTGATCCAAACCCGACATTGTCCTGTTCAGATCTGGACTATAAAGCACATATAAATTCCTTTAATTTTCCCAAAATTCGACAGTGTGCCTTATAATCTAGTGCTCCTTATGTATGAATTCTACCAGTCAGGTTTTAAGGAGCAGTAAAGCCACTCCACTGAAGTACATATACAGTTAAAAGGGTGAGTTTTCAGTGAAGGCTCTTCAGCACTAAGGCTAGGTGCAGCAGCATTAGCATTAGCCGCTAACCACAGTGTTAGCTCTATGTGGGACGAAAAATGAGCTGATAGCGCCCTGGGTTACCGGAACACTCAAGGTTTCTCAGTCTAGTGCTGTCGGGCCACATTTATTAGTGCTAACTGGGGTTAGCTTGCGCTTCTAACCAGGACTGGCTAGGACAGCTAACACTCACAAAATACTGGAATGCTAATCTTACTGTAAATAAACGGAAGCGCTTTACTCACCCAAATAAACAGTTTTCAGGAGAGACATCTGTGTAGATTAACATCCAGTGCTTGTTTGAGAAGGAAAACATGGCGACACCCTTATTCACTTCAAGTATGCATTCTTACTAAAGTCGCTTAAAGCCCTACTAGGCAGGATTTCATAGATTTTTTATCTTTTTAAAGAAGTAAAATTACAGCTTGAAACTGCATTGAGGTGTAATAGGAGGAATTGCGGTGCTCTCGTGTCTGTGCCGGAGCTCCTCTGAGCTCAAACCAGACTCTGTAAGTTTTCCGAGGCGGCCGCGTCCAACGCTCGCGAGAACTGCGACCTGCTTTCCGACCTTTAGTCCAAACAGTGCTACAAAGACTACTGGTTCATTCTTTACAAACTAACATACAGACACTCTGGCAGAAGCTGGAAAGAGACCGAATATGTCTGTGAAAGCCAGAAAACGAGACAGAGAAACTAATCCGCCTGAAACATTTATTACACTCTGCAACTGTAGGGGGAGCCTTCGAGCACAAAATCTCAATCCTACCTAGTGGAGCTTTAATATGCCTTATAATCCGGTGCGCCTTATATAAAAAAAAAAAATAGACCAGAAAATAGACATTTTTTGATAGTGCGCCTTATAATCCGTTGTGCCTTATAGTCCAAAAAATATGTTGTTGTTTTTTTTGGTACAGATGTTGTGATCAAGGAAATTTGCATACCATTCAAATGCGTTGTACACGTCACCAAGGACGCTCCTCAACCAATAAGATCTGTTCAGATCCGGGCAAGTTGCTATGAAGCGAGAATCCTCAGTCAGACAATAAAGCAAGTAAAAAGAAGGCTAATTTAGATGGCAGAAATATGGCAAGATGTCCTGACGTCTGTGTTCTCACCCATGGTGACCTGTAACCAACCCTTTTCATCAGCCATTCCTGCCCACTGGCCACCTAACATCTCCTTAATATGCACTTACAGCTCCAGCTCAACACTGCAATCTGGATCCAGATGCTAGTTCTGTTGACAGCATTCTATACAGAAAACTGATTTAGAATATTAGGAATAATACACATAATACAATGCTGGGATCATGATATTCTATACTGAGTACTGGCTGCTGTTGTAGTGCTTAGCAGATGCAGACAGATGTGCATGTTATCTCTCCTGCAGTTTATTGGATGGAGAATAAGCAGCAGAAGGCTTGGAAGATGAAGCCAAGGTCATAAATCCCAGAGGATTCTCAGCCCAGTGGCTGCTCTGTTTCTCACTCAATAACACATGGTCACTTTAGAAGACTGTATGAGACCAAGAGGGGGAGGAAATGTGTAATCATCTTAGATCAATTTGTGCAAATGTGTGTTTATATTGTTGCATGTCAGCTAGAACTAGAAAATATTTCTATATCAATATAAACCGTTATAGAAATGTTAAAACATTTGAAGCTCGCACTGAGTCTGCAGCTACATCCTGGTATTTTGAGCTTCATAACGAAATACCAAAGTAATATACAGATATGATACACATACTGTATCATGTCAAACAGTAGAACTTATCCTACTGTATTTGCTCTGCCAATAAACAGTCAACAAATATCAGCAAGTCATCCAGCTCAGAAAATCAGTCACACACTCACCTGAATGAGTCTGGCTGTTAGCATCTTAGTCAACTCGCTATTATTAGCTTCAGAATAAGAGTCAATATTCCTCAGGGAGATATTGTAAAGGAATAAATAAATTAAAACTATTTTATTTTATTTGGACTTAAACTTGTGATAAACTTGTGATCAAAATATGGTCAAACATCTAAATTCTCTTTGCACAATTGAATAGTCTCCTAATTTCAGGATGTTGAGATCTCTGGAAATTAACATCATTAGCACCATTTTTTTTATTTTATTATGTGAATAAAGGTACATAAAATGATCAGAACATCCTACAACATTGGCCTAGGGGTCTAATGCCAGCTTAGAATTAAACAAAGACGTTAATTATAGCTCCAGCTCTTATTAGAGGCTAAACCACTCGTTGTTTGAGTGTGTGCTGCATTATTATGGGAATATAACGCTACCCTGCAGCCAAATCAGAGAGGCTCATTAGTAGTCACTTTATTTTTGATATCTTTTATAATTGAGTGTACTGAAGTGGCAGCAGTCCTATAATTATCTTGTTAAACTTGCTGCATGTAGAGCATTTAGTCATGTAGAGTATTAGAAAACTTATCATTTAAATTAATTGTATTAATTTACTTTTATGTCTTTCTAGTTGTCCCAAGGATGCATTTAAATTGAGTTTTTTACACACAACCATTTATACTTGGCACTCATCCACACACCGGTGAGAACGGCAGCCAATAGCACACAGCGTACTCTTAACCGGAAACAACCGTCCACCTGGAGGACTGCATCAGGACACAGTCATACACACATTTTACACACACACAAACTAAAACACATAACACACATATATGCACCAGATCAATTTAGAGTATTAAAATGTTCTGGGTAAATTTAGAGTATCCAATTTACCTGATTTCCATGTTTTTGGACTGTGGGAGGAATCCCACGCCGACACGAGGAAAGCATGGATACTCCACCCAGATAGGGACTTGAACCCAAGACCCCAGTGCTGGGAGGCAAACGTGCTAACCACTACGCCACCATGCCGCCCATCGCCAGCCGTTTGACTGTGACTGTGTTGGCTCCCATAGAAATCAAGGTCACACCAACAAAAACTTCAGTTTTGAATAGCTGTTAATGGTAGAATGAGGCTGCGAGCAGATGACTAGGAACAGTAAATACAGTGTCGAAACAGTACGAGGAAAAAGGCCAATAAGCCTGATCTTTTTATGCAGGAGTAGAAGGAAAACAGCTTCAGATCTCATTCATCTAGCAGACCTGCGTTAATGTGATACTAAAGCTGTGACAGTTCGGCGAGGCTCTTGAGCTTATAATGGCTCCATTAAGTCTCCAATTCAGGCCTTTCTGCTTTATATGGCTCTTCTTTTGACACTTTTTTCTGCCTCTGATGTTGTGTATCAATGTCTACATGCCTGTATACATGTCTGTACTCTTTTCAGTGTGTTTTAAAATGTTGTAGACATCTTCTAATTCTTTAAAATAATTATATTGTCCAATGAAACAGCAACTTTACAGTAGAGAAAAAAAAACTTCTGAACTTTCAATAGAAGTCAATGTAAAAAAAAAAATTATATCAGGTAATTTTTAAGCATTTCTAGTAGTCTGTTTTTTAGGAAATTTTGGCACAGTGTATAGGAACAGTTAGTCTGTGTAAATTATGTAGTAACCTAAAAATGGTCAAAAACAGAGATACTTGTTTTTCATTGGACAGCAACGATACAAGTATAAGAGCTAGGGCTGGACAATATCCATTCAACATCAATACATATTGTGATTGTGTAAATTGTTTCAATAATGGTGATAATAATTTAAGGCCAGCCTTGATCATACTGTTATTCTAATCAGAATAACAGTTAGTATTGCAGCCAACATGCATAACAAGCTTTGTGGCTAAAGTGATCCAAACCTAGCATGGCCGGTTGCTGTGTCTGTTAGCATCACAGCTTTAACCTGGCTGAGACTGGCTGTTAGCATTGTAGCTAATACACTTAAGGCTTCACATACAGACATGATCTACATTAAATATCGTAAAACATAACTTACTTTATTTTGCCAGTGTGGTGCCATTGACCTGTTGTTATTATTGAGGCTAAAACACCTCAACATCTGCCTGCTGTGTCTGTTAGCATTGCGGCTACTAATACTTGTATTTTGCCAAGTGCACTTTTGATCAAAATATGGTTAAATATTTCATTTCTAATATAGTGTGATATAAATTATGGGCCATATCGTCCAGCTATAAAGGTAATTTATTATTACAGACAGTTGTAATAAAGTAGTAAGACCCTAAGCAATCAGTTCTGTCTGAGATTTAGTGCAAGCTGTTGTTTAGACACAGACCTGCTGACTACTCTATAATCCATGCTTAAGAGTTGTCTCTCGAGCTAATCAAGATAACAGTAATGTACTTGTCAACAGAGATGCAGATAATGCAATATCTGTATTAATCTCAGGGTATGCAGAATAGAAGGCCTGACTGGATATAAGGACAGTCATTTGTTTTCATCCAAACCTGCAGACAAGCAATGATCTGTCTAGACGATGAACAATGATACCCATTGTAATCAAAGTAAAAAAAAAAAAGTAAAATGACCTGCATGCCTTAGGCTAGCAATAAGGTCTGTCTGGAATTTAGTGCAGCCTCTGTTTTGGTTCAGATCTGCTGATATTATTAATCCATTTATTTATCCACATCTGTATCCCTTTCTGGTGTTATTCAATTGTATCTGTTTGCATATCCACTCATCGTTTAGCCTCTTTATTTACTAGTCTATTAATGCGTCTGATCCTCAATCCATTTGTTCAAACGTCCATTAATTCATTTGTTTACATCTGTTCACCCTTCTGTTCATCCTTTTATCACATGCTCATTTGGACATCCCTTACTTCCACACATTTATTTATTAATGCAGTTACCTGTTCATTCATTTACCCGTCAAATCCATCTATACATTCATCCATCCATTTATCTATTTTGTCTTTTTGTTATTCATGCATTCATCATTTACTTTTACTTACATTTGGCCCTCCATCCTTTCTCACAATTATCCTTTTACTCATCCATTCATCTTGCCATCCATTCTGTTCCTCCATTCATCCACTTACTCAACTATTCATCCATCTGTTTATTTCCATCTGTCCACACATTCATTCATCCTTTAATCATTTAATTGGTCATTAATCCTTTCACACATTAGTCCATTAACTCATCAATCGATTCATCAATTTATCCACTAAATACATCCATCCATCCATCCATCCATTCTCTTTATTAGTGTTCCCTCCCATCATTTACTCATAAGTGCATCCATTAATTTGTATACCTTTCACACTTATCCTTTTGTTAATTCATTCATTTATATTCCATATATTTATACATAAACCATATATCTATCCATCTGTTCACCAATTCGTTTATGTATTGTTTACACCTCTATAAATTCTTTCCCGTTATCTATCCATCCACCCATCCATTTACCCACCAAATCCATCTATGTAGTTATGTAGATGTATAAATGCATGAATGAATATATAAGCCTATCTATTCATTCATGCATTTATACAGATAGATAGAATATAGATAGGCCTGTCTATTCATTCATGCATTTATACATCTACATATCTTATTCATTCATTCATTCATTCATTCATTCATTCATTCATTCATTCATTCATTCATTCATTCAATGTTTACACCTCTGCCCATCCATTCTCCCCCACATTTTGACATTTATTCATCAATCCATCCATTATTCTATGCATTCTTTATTTTCTCAACAATCCACTTATCCCATTCATCATTCATCCTGGAGGCCATCCATCAATACACCCATCCATCTGTTTATTACTCACCATTCCATTCATCTAATAGGGAATAGGGTCAGTGTGTGGGCTTGTCCACTCTTCTGTCCATCTGTCTATCCAGAGCCACAGACAAATTTTCACAGTCAGAGGCATCTGCTTTCTACTGATGAGGTGCATTTCAAAACGTAGTGTATAAACACTGTAGTGTCTGAAAATTGTTTATTAGAAATACCTGTAAATAAATGTAAATACCTCTCTACTGTCAGTATTAATGTACAGTTATTGGGAAGCCACATATCAGTATTGTCTCATTATTGTATTTTAATATATATAACTGTAAAATAAACACTGCATGTTTTTCTCTGTTCTGTCTTTTTCTGCAGGTGCTGTATAAAGTTTATATCTCCTTTGTGGAGGTGGGACCAGGAAACGTCCTAACAGCAGACTATTTTAAAGGAGTAGGTGAGTAGAGAACACACTCTTTTCCCCACAGAGGTCAGAGTAGGTCAGTTAAGTCCCATTAATGAGAATGGTGTCATTTAAGACTGACCCCTTTTTCATAAGTGTTTGGTTTATTGACTCATCGTGGCGTAAGAAAATTGCTCTGAGCTCTTGAGGAAAATGCATTGTCCTCATTGTCCTTTATGAAGAGGCCATCACATTAAAGAACTTTAAAGTGGTAACTTAAATAAATGGCTCTATTTAACTATAAGCACAGCTTAATATTAATTTAGTAAATAAATGTGCATATTAATATTTATTTAATATGTAAAATATGAAATATTTTTAACATTCTAAGACCCCTTTAAATTAGTGGTGTTAATTGATTTAAAAAATATTCTGTGTTTAATCGAGACTATTTTGACTCAATAGTGGATATTTAAATGCAAATATAAGAATAAAAAATGTAAGATTGGTAAAGTGGAATTACATTTATGATATTGGAAGGGTTTTAGTTGCTTATAAAATATACGTTTAAAAGCTGGTATTTCCTTGTATTTTTGAGAAAGAGAGAGACAGAAATAATTGTGTAGTTTGGTTTAGACCTGGTAAACAGACTAGAGCTTTATTTTAGTTTATTATAAAATCTAAGGGTAGTTCTGATGCAAAAAAAAAACACTTATGTTCCAATGTTTTTTTTTTTAAATCAACATGATAAAGCTACCAAATTAATTGCAAGCTTTAATGTGTTAATGTCAGGTGGAGGAGGGAGCGGATGCGGAGAGCGGACGCAAATTCAAGTAAATTTATTAACAAAGAAAACAAACAAACAAACAATAAACCAAGACTGAAACTTTGAGTACACATAGAAAATACACACAAGCTGAACTGATGGAACAACGTACAAGAATCAACAAAGGAAACAGGAAACACAAGTCTATAAATACACACACACACACACACACACACAAGGCAGGAAAGGAAACAGGGAACACCTGGAGAAGGTAACAAGGAGGAGGGCTACAGCTGAAACACAGGTGAAGGCGATAGACAGGGCAGAGACATGGAAGAACCCATAGCAGAGCACTTAAAGGAGATAAACAAACAAGACGGCAGTAAAAACATGGAGACAGAACAGGAACAGCCCCAAGACATGACAGTTAACACTGACAGCACTACTTTACATGTTAAACAACTTTAAATATTCAGTTTAGGAAGAATATCTCCAGTGACTAATATTATTATGACTAATGTAAGTTAACAACAAGAATTTGATTCACCTGGTCCCATATTGTCAAGTTGTCCCTGATTAATGGATCCTTCAGTATTCTGAAGTAAATCGTGTAGTTCTAGTCAATGTTCAGGTATGTCCCCACCACAATAAGTTGTCCTTGCCTTGAGATGACAAAAATCCTCAGGCACGACAAGCATGAATTCCAGTCCAACAGATCGAAATACATTGAAAAATAGCTGTGGGTGGAAAAAAGTCCTTGACCAACACTAATTAGGCAATTGACAGAAATATTGTATTTACTCTTTACCCCTTTTCACAAACGTCACTGTAGATGAAGATTTCTGTCACTTGGTACTAATTCTGTGGCTAATTAGAGTATATTTGAATGAGTGAGGTGGACTTGTTTTCTATTTTGTATTTCATTTTGTATTTTCACCTGATACACAGCTCTAGGAAACAAATAAGAGACCACTTAAAATCTCTGTATTATAATTAAGAGGAAGATGGATGATCACAAGCCATCAAACCAAACTGAACTGCTTGATTTTTTGCACCAGGAGAAAAGCAGCATAAAGTTATCCAAAAGCAGTGTGTAAGACTGGTGGAGGAGAACATTATGCCAAGATGCATAAAAACTGTGATTAAAAAACAAGGCTATTCCACCAAATATTGATTTCTGAACTCTTAAAACTTTATGAATATGAACTTTTTTTTATTTGCATTATTTGAGGTCTGAAAGCTCTGCATCATTTTTTAGTTATTTCAGCCATTTCTAATTTTCTGCAAATAAATGCTCTAAATGACAAAATATTTTTATTTGGAATTTGGGAGAAATGTTGTCTGTAGTTTATAGAATAAAACAACAATGTTCATTTTACTCAAACATAAACTTATAAATAGCAAAATCAGAGAAACTGATTCAGAAACTGAACTGGTCTCCAGAGCTGTATATTAGATATTTTGAATACAATTAATTATTAGTTTAGTTCTATTAAGGCTGACTCTAGCTTTTGCTCCTTCCTCAGCCTCCTTCCTCATCGTCAGTATCGGTGGGACACTGGTGGGGCTGATCTTTGCTGTTATCCTGGCTTTCATCACACGTTTCACCAAGAAGGTGCGGATCATCGAGCCGCTCTTCGTCTTTCTGCTGGTGTACCTGGCTTACCTGACCGCTGAGCTCTTCTCACTCTCTGCCATCCTCTCGTGAGTACAGACTGTACACACACTCACACACACATACACACACATACACACACACACACACACACACACACAGCTGCTCTTCATCTTTCTGCTGGTGTAACTGGCTTACCTGACCGCTGAGATTTTCTCACTCTCTGCCATCCTCTTGTGAGTACAGACTGTACACACACACACACTCAAGAATTCACGACGTGAGAGAACAAATTGTGTCACTGCTCAAGAGTGAGCACTCTAAAGTGGGTGTGTGTGTATAAACAGTACCATTCAATGTTTTTTCATTATTTTAAAATGTCCTGCATTGTAGATTAATACTAAAGTCATCCAAACTATTAAGTAAAACAATACCGGTAAACAGCAGCAACAGGGAGGTTACATACCAGGGAAGATGAACAGTCCAAAGGTCAAAAAACAGCAACGCAATTTCAGAGGGCAGGCAAAAATTAAGGTCAAAACGAGAGAGTAACACAGGCAATGGGAAAACGAGTTATACAGAATAAAATTGTCAATACTCAGCAAAGGACAGGTAGAACTGAGCTCCTTAAATAGGGCCTAACACAGCTGATTAGAACTCAGGTGATTTACTTCCTGGAGGTGCAGTGTGCAGTGTCATGTGCTCAGGAACGGGTGTGATGTCAGTGTGTGTTGCATTTTGGGCAATGTAATCCAAACACTGGAGATTGCAGGCAGAGTTGAGGCGTGACAAAAGGGTTAAACAAACCAGAATATATTTTATGTTTTAAATTCTCCAAACTTTTTTTGTTGGGGGCCAGAAGGAGAAATATATTTGAAGTCACGGGCCACAGACTCTATAATAAAACAAATAATGAAATATACCACTTTAAATAATACATTTTCCTCATTACTTTCATTTACACATCATTTTACTTGACAGTGTTGTGTAAACTAAGATTTTTCAAATTTATGTTTCATTTCATGATGTCTCTGAATATTAAACTCCTTAATTACGGCAACTTTTAGACTCTTTGGCCCGTTTTTCTACGCTACAACTGCACACTCTCTCCACTTTTAGACTCTTTGGCCCATTTTTCTGCGCTACAACTGAGCACCCTCTCCGCTTTTAGACTCTTTGGCCCGATTTTCTGCGCTAAAACTGGGCACCCTCTCTGCTTTTAGACTCTTTGGCCCGTTTTTTCTGCGCTAAAACTGGGCACCCTCTCCGCCTTTAGACTCTTTGGCCCGTTCCTGACATCTAGAAAATTCACATTATAAAAACCTGCTTAACAGCGGGCCAACTTTCATTCTATTTCTAAAATACCTCGCGGGCCGCTCCAAAAAAGGAAACGGGCCGTAGTTTGGACACCCCTGATATAGACAATAAATACATCTTTTAAAAATTGTTTGAAATATTGTTCAATACAATATCTATATATATTGCAGTAAACTGTCTGTTTTGCTATAATTGCACATTCCTCTTAATATGTATTTTTTAAGCACAGGTCTGAATAATCCAGTGCTGTCTAGAACTGATGCACTGATGCATTTAAATTCAGTTCCAGATACTCATTTCATGCAGTGTCTGGAACATGTTGCTTTAATTCAATCTGATTTCACATTGCATTTAATAAAATGCTTCTTTCGACTGAGACTGTCTTGGTGATAATACACACATGGCCCAAGGACACAGATGCTGCAGATACAACAGTGCTGTGCACGAGTGTCTGCCAAAAAACCTGCACCAGCACAAACTAAATATGAATTTCTGCATACATAATGTCATCTAAGCAGCAGTTATATCCAGATGTTGTTCCCAATTTAAGTTTCAAACCTGCTGCCCATTGGACATGTTGGTACATCTTGTTTCTTTTGAATTGATTGAGTTTTACAGTTAGATAAGAAGGAAGCAAAACATCTGCAGAGGTTTTGTAACCATGCTATACGTAGTACATACTGTGAATTTAGTTTGCAAGACATAAACCATCAGTCATGATAAGAAGTTACAGCCTTTAACTAGCACACACAGACTAACAAATTGCAGTAGCCAGTCAAGCACAGCATACTCTTAACCAGAAATGACTGTCCACCTCGAGGACTGACTGCATTGAGCTCTACAAGATAGAGTGCAAGTCTGTGTCTGGGCATACAGACAGACATACACACCACTGCTTAGGGCAGCATGGTGCCTTAGTGCTTAGTAGGTTTGCCGCTTAGCGCTGGAGTCTTGGGTTCAAGTCCCTATCTGAGTGGAGTTTCTATGTTGTCACAGTGTCTGCCTGAGTTTTTTTCTGGAGACCTGATTTTGTGGTCTAGTCTTTTACCTCAAAGTAGTAGCCACCTAAACTTCAGCCCAAGGTTCTCTTGCTTTCTCCACATCTCTTACGCTGTATTTAAAGTTCTACCGTGCATTCATTTTCAACAGAAAGTGTCGGCTCAGTCAGACATAGTCGCATGGTGCATGATTGGTTCCAACGCGTCAAAGTCGGGGGATGCGACTTTGAATCTGTTCAACACTATGCATCTATCCAATCAGAGAGCAGGAGTTTGCCTGATACGTGTCCTTAGCACTGATTTTGAACACATTTTAAACGTTCCAGAGAAGAATGGAAGAAAAGCTAATCATTGCAGGCTTCAGCTTTCAGGCTTTCCTGTCCTTTATAATCAATCCCTGCTGATTTAAAGGAACTCTGATCAGTGTAATACAGTATAAAGAAAAGCTGCCTAGATTGTTGGGGTCTCTGGTGGGTTTTGAAAATATTAATATATAATTTAACTGGAAAAGTTTGCGTTTGTTAGCCTGTATGCTGCTCACTAGACTACAGTGTTATGAAGCTCAATCAGACATTTATAATTATTAGTTTATAGGAAATAAAGCTTGTATTAAACCATTTCCCATTGTCTAACCTGAAAGTTAGACAAAAAAGGGGAAACATTTGTTTTGGCATTATGCCATACAGAACAGTTTTTTGACAATCATAAAGTAAATTATCAATAGATTTACATTTAAAATCTATAAAGAAAACAAGCCTGAAAAACTATTTGTGAAGCTATGTTTCCCCTAGACTTCAGACAATGAGTCTACAGTATAATAAAGTGCATGAAATGATATTATAATGTGGAATGAAATAACTACAAATGATAACCATGATGCAATACCAATAAACAATCCCTAAATATGATTTGTGACCAGTTCTTCTAAAGAATTGAAATATAATCTTACTGTGTCAAGTAACTCCCAGCCAGGCTGTATCCTGGAGTCTGGCTAAAACTCCATCAAACATAGTTTCTGTGGCAATAAGAATTCACATAATGAGATTATGGTGAAGGAATGACATTATTAATCCCAATAAATCCGCATGTAGAGAGAGGACCTAAAGGCTGTAGACTTAGAGAGCTCGGGTGAAAAATTGAGTAGAGTGAGAAATGACAATTTAATCTATTAACGACTTAAAACCTCAGACTTTCTAAAAGACCTTCTCCATGTTCTCATTTTGAATGCATTGCAAACATTTCTGTAGCACCCCTTTATGGCCATTTTTCACATTTAATTCCAGCAGTGTTGCATTCAAAACAAGTGATTCTGTTCTAAATAAGTGTCTGTTCTAAAAAACTGTCATCTGAGATCTCAGATGAGATTTCTCATGAGTTGAGCTTGAGGTCAGCATCAGTAACTAAGATTTTGTGCTCTGCAGATTTCGCAGATTCAGAAAAGACTTTGAAAAAGGCTGTAACTGTCAATGCATTTAAGGTGGAATGGAAAACTTGCTAAACATGAGTGAGATATTAATTTACTGAAAATAAGACTCCTCTTGTTTAACTACTCTATTAGCCTTTTGTATCATAGAGTAAGAGGCAAAATAGAACTTATCATTAGCGGCAATGTGACTGAAACTCCTGCTTGATTTGGAACTGCTGGTTAAGCTTCCACATTTAAGGTGAGATTTAAGGAGGAAGGGGAAAGTCACTAAACGTGAGTGAGACATAAATTTAAATTACATAATGACATATAAATTACAATTGAAACATCTTGTTTAACTACTTTAGCAGGCTTTAGGAACACTGAGTGAGAGAAAAAGAAAAAATTACTTTTTTTAAACTTGAGGTCAGCATCAGTAACTAACATTTTGCGCTCTGCAGATTTAGCAAATTCAGAAAAGACTTTGAAAAAGCCTGTAACTGTCAATGCATTTAAGGTGGAATGGAAAACTTGCTAAACATGAGTGAGATATTAATTTACTGAAAATGAGACATGTCTTGTTTAACTACTCTAGCAGCCTCTTGTAACATTGAGTGAGAGAAATAATGGAGCTTGTCGTTAACATTAACATGACTAAAACTACAGCTTGATTTGGAACTGCTAGTTCAGCTGCCACATTTAAGGTGACATAAAAGGTGGAATCAAAAAGTCTGTGGAAAAATGCTAATGCTAACATGTTTGCTAAACATAAGTGAGATATACATTTACAAAGATTGAAACACATCTTGTTTAACTACTCTAGCAGGCTCTAGGGACACTGAGTGAGAAAAAAAGTAGAACAAACTTTTTTGAGCTTGAGGTCAGCATCAGTAACTAAAATGTTGCGCTCTGCAGATAAAAAAAAAATCTGAAAAGACTTTGACAAAAACTGTAACTACTGCCACATGCTAAACATGAGTGAGATATTAATTTACTAAAAATGAGACACATCTTATTTAACTACTCTAGCAGCCTCTTGTATCATAGAGTGAGAGAAAACTAAAACTACGGCTTAATTTGGAACTGCTAGTCAAGCTTCCACATTTAAGGTGAAGTTTAAGGTGGAAGGGAAAAGTCTGGAGGAAAATGAGATAAAAATTTACTTAGATTGAAACACATCTTGTTTAACTACTCTAGTAGGATCTAGGAAAACTGAGAAAGAGAAAAAATAGAATAAATTCTTATGAATATACTGTAAATCGAGTAATTCTTCACCCATGGCTCCAAAATGCATCCAGCTTTATGGTGCTTTAGTCTCAGAGCTTTGGTTGGATTACTGCCCTCATTAGGAGGTAGCAACTGTACTTATGTGTATAAAACCTTAGGCCCAACTAATCAATTATTTAATTGGATGCCAACTATTTTAAAAATTGATTATAATCGGTTTTACTGATTAATTGTTGCAGCCCTATTTTAATGCATTTAATAAGTTTGCTACAAAAAGTAAATTATTACATTTATAAATGGATCTTGAAGTCCCTAAAAAAATCTAATCTCACTTACAAATGATGTCACACTGCATTGTTATTCCTGTGTAGTTCCAAGCCTTAGTCATCTCCTATTTTATATAAGCCCATCTAGATGATATATAGTGTTCTTTGCTGAGACTGTTAATAGGTTTTATGTCTCCATCAGCTGGTACGTTTAAATAAGTGTCCGGGTCTGGACCGTGCTATATTTCTGTGTCTCTGTTTTCTGTCTGTAATCACAGGATGACCTTCTGTGGCATTGGCTGCAACAAGTATGTGGAGGCCAACATATCCCAGAAGTCCCGCACTACAGTGAAGTACACGATGAAGACTCTGGCCAGCATCGCTGAGACAATCATCTTCATTTTTCTTGGCATCTCTGCTGTAGATAAGTCCAAATGGGCCTGGGATACTGGCCTCGTCTCGTGCACTCTCATCTTCATCTTCGTCTTCAGAGCCATGGGTGAGTTTTTAGCAAACAGTATATAAGATATATGTGCTGCATATGTGTTGTTTATTGTGTTTTTTTCACAATAGATATACAGAAGAGATATACAGTATCGTAAGTGTATAACATTCCTGCTTATATGATTTGCTGTCAGAATGACAGATGTAAAGTTTGTGGCTCATTTTAGAGTCTTAGTCATACATAATATCTTATTAAATGTTCTCTGCCTCAAGCAATCATTTATTTTATTGTAAAGCTCAAGGCCATGTTTGACACAAAAATCACACCTTTTTGTATTCTCAGTTCAATAACCCAGGAATGCCTGAACACATCAGCATAAACCATATACAAAAAAAAAAACAAGACACCAGTTAAAAATTGATTTTACCTAATTGAAAACCTCTGGATTATTATCAAGAGGAAAATGGATGATCACAAGCCATCAAACCAAACTGAACTGCTTCAATTTTTGCACCAGGAGTAAAGGCATAAAGTTATCCAAAAGCAGTGTGTAAGACTGGCCGAGGAGAACATGATGCCAAGATGCATGAAAACTGTGATTTAAAACCAGGGTTATTCCACCCAGGGCCGCTGCTAAGGTTTTGGAGGCCCTAAGCATAACTGGTCAGGGAGGCCCCCCCCCCCCCCCCCCCAAAAAAAAAAAAAAAAACACACACACACACACACAAACACAAAAGGTTTACTCAACATTTTACTATTTGTTAAAATTACACATGTAAGTGTGAATATTTACAACAATGCATAAAATACACATCAGTGTAGGTTTTCTGTTGAACTGTAAGACGCAATATAATTTTATCTATTTACTATATTTATATTTTATATATATTTTATTTTTATATTATATTTTATATTTTATTATATTTATTTTATCTAGTATCCAGTGTATTCCATAATGATATGACTGCATGAAAAATGACAAGAAACAATTACATTATTATCTAATAATGTACGCATATTAAAACAGTCATCTATGTCAAGCAAAACAGTGGTGGCATTCTGAAACCACTCACAACCACCACCAATTCTAATGTTTACCAGCAGGTGTCAACCTTTCCTTGCCCTAACTGGGAATGGGAAACTCTACAGTATCCCCACTAAATGAACTGCTTTTTTCCTGGCAGTCTGCTAACTGTACGAAATGATGCATGTCTATTTTAAGCAGTGGACACGTCATTTACACAAGCCAGCCTTAAACGTTATGAAATTATTGTTTATATTCGTGGTGTATTTATATCAGCCTGTCAAAATCTATAGAGCTGTCTGATCCTGCTGTCATACAGACCATTTGGATAGTGCACTGACGGCATTAGTCAATAGTAGGGGTGTCACGATTCTCTAAATCTTCGATTCGATTTTATTCCCGATTTGAGGGTCACGATTCGATTCGATTCGATTCTCGATTTTCTTTTTTATTATATATTTACATTTTATTATTTTATGCCTCATAAAATTTAAATAATATATTATTTATTTATTATTATTATTATTATTATTTATTAAGATATATATGGTAATGCCATCTAGTGACTTTTTTGGTAGCAACAGTGTGTACTATTAAAACTGCAACGTGCAACATAAAATAAAAAAAACTAAAAAAATAGGAACAATTAAAGCCTTAACAAACTGAACTCTATCCTACTATAACAGTTAAACATGAAAAATAAGACTCGGTCCCTGAGAATTACAATTTTTTTTCTTTAAGAAATATATATTATTAACTTTATCTGAGAGAAAGTTGAGACTCTGTCCCTGAGAATTACATTTTTTTTTTCTTTAAGAAATATATATTATTAACTTTATGTGAGAGAAAGTTGAGACTCGGTCCCTGAGAATTACAAGTTTTTTTCTTTAAGAAAAATATATTATTAACTTTATCTGAGAGAAAGTTGTTTTTTTAATTCA
Organism: Astyanax mexicanus; assembly: GCF_023375975.1. Lineage (NCBI taxonomy): Eukaryota > Metazoa > Chordata > Actinopteri > Characiformes > Acestrorhamphidae > Astyanax > Astyanax mexicanus. The sequence goes on from NC_064430.1 coordinate 8,327,925, forward strand.
ATGGAAAGCAACAGGTGTAGTCAATCATAAGTTTAAGATTTTTAATCCACCTGACTGTGATCTATAGTCAGTGTTCTCAAGTTACACTGACACGCATTTCAGCAAGTTCACACGCTATCACACCTGCGCGCAACCCCCCCCCCCCCCCGTTGAACAGATACAAAACCTGCGCGTACCCCCCTCCCCCCGCCATCCCCACCCCCGCGCCCCGTTGGAAAGATACAGAACCTGCGCGTACCTTGTCTTTGACTGGAAAATGTCACATCTGGCAACAACCAACAGAGCAAACCGAGCCGTGCCATTTCAGGCAATAGGGGTGGGGGCATTATATTATGCACAAAAATAATAACGTGCCGCTTTTAAGTAGTGGAGTAGGTGCCCCATGCAATGTTTAAAGACAAAAAAGATGAGTGTATCATAAATAATTTACATTGGGTTTTAAATTTAATAAAGTCATAATTTCAACATTTCATTCTCAGTCAATTTGGCTCCCTGCAACTGCAAAATGGTTGAGGCCTAACGCTGGCTGCGTTGTCTGCGTATGCAGAGCGGCGGCCCTGATTCCACCAAATATTGATTTCTGAACTCTTAAAACTTTATAAATATGAACTTGTTTTCTTTGCATTATTTGAAGTCTGAAAGCTCTGCATCTTTTTTGTTATTTCAGCCATTTCTCATTTTCTGCAAATAAATGCTCTAAATTATATGGCAATATTTTTATTTGGAATTTGGGAGAAATGTTGTCCGTAGTTTATAGAACAAAACAAAATTTTACTTAAACATAAACCTATAAATAGCAAAATCAGATAAACTGATTCAGAAACTGAAGTGGGCTCTTAATTTTTTACTCAATTACTAAACTATTTGATAGCTGCAGCCTTACTATTTAATATAAAATCCTGTACTGTAATTATACTGAGTATGTAATATAAATCTGATTTCTGTGCTTGTGCAGGTGTAGTCGGGCAGACCTGGATTCTGAATAAGTTCAGATTGATTCCACTGGAAAAGATTGACCAGGTGGTGATGTCGTACGGTGGCCTGCGAGGGGCTGTAGCGTTTGCTCTGGTGGTCCTGCTGGATGGGGAGCAGGTGAAGGCGAAGGATTACTTTGTGGCCACAACTATAGTTGTGGTTTTCTTCACAGTCATGTTTCAGGTAACTTTTTTTTTACATTTTGTATGTTGGCACTGTTCAGGTAGAACATTTATCTCCAAAACAGCTCAACTATACAGTAAAGAAAAAATTCAGTGGAACTGAATATTGGTCCATTCATTATAAATTTTTAGGACAGTCTAAGGGATGGTTTGTGTGTTCAAATTATGCAGGTACTTGTGTTTAATTGGATGTTGGTTTTTAATGGTACCCACTAATGTTCTCAGAAACATAGTCTTTTGTAAAAGTTTGGGCACCCTTGAACAGATTACATATTTATAATAAATATATTAACACACCTTTTGATGCTTGATTATTGATTATTTGCTTACTAAATAGAAACATATTAAACAAAAAAGGAAATAAAAAAATATATAGTCTGTATCATCACCACAAAATTAGATATTTCACTTTTCTGCATATCTCTGCATTCAGAGTTTATTAATAAGAAACTCTCTTTTGTCTCTTTTTTCCCAAAATAAATACGAATACAAAATCAGATGAGCATTAGTTATTTAAATTTTTTTAAATGTATTGATTTTTTACAGTGGGTGCCTGAGCCATCAGTTGAGAATCGCTTGTAAACAATAAACATTAAAAATAAACAAAGGGTTCCACCACTTTAAATAGACATGAGTTGAAACAACAATTACCATTACTCTATTACAAACATGGAATATGGAACCAGTGGTGTTTTTTTAATAGCATCATTCAAAGAACTTCTTATTAGGGGTGGGCGATATGGCTCTAAAATAATATCACGATATTTCAGGGTTTTTTTGCGATAACGATATACTTGGCGATATAGGGAAACTAAAATAATTTATTCATTTCAGGAATATAGTATAATAGTATAACAGTATAATCATAATGTGGCAAAATAAATAATATAGCATAAAATAATTTAATGCAGCAAAACATATTGCAGAATATTTAGTGCATGCATATAAACTGCAAACTAAAACAATTAAACAATAAATACACCTAAAGCTTCACAGTAAATAATAGACTACTTTTAAGACAGAACAGCCCTATTATCACAATATGGATTTTTAATATCATGATATTTCTGTGTCACGATATATTGTATACGATATAATATTGCCCACCCCTACTTCTTATAGCATCGTTATTTTCAAGAGTGTGTGTTCAATTGCCTGGCAACAGTTGCTTGGTGATTTTTTCACAATGCAGTGATAAACTGTTGTGATAATCACTGATGGTCTGAAATGATTGTGATAAATAGAGGGATTTATGGAGATGATGTTTTTGTGCATATTAGCGTTTGTGAGAGAGACACTTCTGGACAGCGCTGGTGTCAGAGGAGAGAAGCTGATATACCCTGAGTCCCCAATCTAATTCTCTCCTTCATCATAATTCCTGGCTATACTTTGTGTGTGTGTGTGTGTGTGTGTGTTTGCTCACATTATGACAGCTTTTCTGAATGCATTGCTCCTGGCCTGTGCAATATTAAACATATTTGTATTGTATTTCAGTCTAAATCATTTCTGTCTCAGACACACACATACAGAAACACAATACAGAAACACACACACACACACACACACACACACATCACTCGCTAGCTGTCAGGCCCGTGGCAGTGAGCTTCTTATTCTGGACTCATGTCTCACTGAGCAGAACTGAATGCCAGTCAGAAACATACGCAGTGTATTTTTCAGCAGGTGGCAAAGCAAACACCATCACACTCACCTGTCAAACTACAATAAAATACCATTATCACCCAAAGCCAACCGCCACCTCTGACAGCTGACTCACAAATACACTATACCTGTGGACCAAAGTATTGAGACACCAGTTCATTCATTGTTTTCTCCAAAATCAGGGCTATTAAAAATTGTTTATCTTGCTTAAGTGCTTTCTATTAGATTCTAAAGCAGAGCATTGCTTCAAATCTACTTAAATCTAGTTTAAATATCTGACATTTCTCATTTTTGCATTGATCTCAGAATATAAGAATATTTAAATTATTTGTTTACGTATTATTTCTTGTTTTAAGTAATGTAATATACTGAAAGCATCATATACAAATTTAGCTTTTTATAGGTTTATGTTTGAGTAAAATGAACATTGTTGTTTTATTCTATATAAAAAACTACAGACAACATTTCTCATTTAGAGCATTTATTTGCAGAAAAAGAGAAATGGCTGTAATAAAAGATGGAGAGCTTTTAGACCTCACATAATGCAAAGAAGTTCATATTCATATTCATAGAGTTCTGAAATCGATATTTGGTAGTCTTACACACTGCTTTTGGATAACTTTATGCCACTTCTGAGGAAGGATTAATTCACATTACACACAGATACAGTCACTTACATTTGAGAATGTGAACCGTCAAGATTCCGATCTGAGCAAAAAATCTGATTTGTTTAATGTCTAGTGTGAACTGCAGCCTAGTCTTTATAAAGGAGCTGAACTGTCCTGACAGCCCACACTAGCAGTTACTGTTCATACTGCTGTATGATGTGTAGGTCTCCAGGGCTGAGGTTCACTGTGCACTTTTGATAATTAACGGAGGTTGGCAGACACAGCTCAGTTTGGCAGACTTGCACTTACATTACATTTTAGAGTGTGGTGTCTCATGAATGAAAATGAAACAGAAGAAGGAACCACTGCTTTCATCCTTATTACTTGGGTTTAGCACAGATGTTTACTTTAAATTGCCATAAAATATGTTTAATCAGAATTTTAAGTTGCTTTTTGAGGTAGAAATAGCAGAGTTTGGAACTTGGGGGTCAAATAGAAGCACAAACAATGACTACAGCAAGCTTGTTCACCTCCATGTTGCCATCTGAATTTCCTAGGTAAAGCAAGTCATGAACATGGTGGTGCGTGTGGTCAGGAATCTGGTGGTGTAGTACGGTGTATCATGTTCTGTCGTGTAGTGTGTTCTCTATGTTTGTTCAGACTCTATAACAATTGCTATAAACAGCTGTGTAATTTGTCATTTGACACATAAAAAGTAAAGAATTTCTAAAATGTAAAAATTTAGATAATATAATAATAGTAAAAGTAAAGAAAAATGATAAGAATGACAAGAAATTATAAAATGAATAATAATAAACAACAAATAAGAATCAAAATAAAACATATGAATAGAAAAACTAACTAAGTATATCAATAAATAAAAATAAAACAATTAAAAATGATTCAGTGATCCCAGTAAACTTAGCTTCAACGTTTACTGTAACTATGAGTAAAGTGCATGCTATGGAATTAATTGTGTGGGAAGTACAGGGTGCAGTATATGTACAGTTGTATGTGGGATAAGTATGGGAAACAAAGTGAGTTTGTGTGAGATGTCAGTGGGTGTGGGTTGAGCAGAACACTGTTCTACTGGGTGTTTAGCAGCCTGTTCACCTAGGGGAAGAAGCTGTCTCAAAACTAGCTGCCTCTGGTCTTCAAGCTTCTGAGTCTTCTTCCACACAGCAGCTGTGAGAACATGCAGTGGATGAGTGATCCTTCATGATCCTTCTAGGTATTCTCAGGCAGGTTTCTTTTGGTGTCTTTGGGTTCTATCAGTACTCACTTGATTCACTGGCTCTCCTTACTGTCCAGAGGGATTTTTACCCTGGCCATTGAGCAAATATCTTCCGCAGCACTTTCACTTTGTCTCTTTTCTTTTCTAATGAAAAATGCTCAGATATGCCTATTTACAACCCTGTTATTTACTACCCTGTTATTTACAACCCTGTTATTTACAACTCTTTTATTTGGCCTCAAAATAAAACACTCTAATGTTTTGTCATGGTGTTTTGTCCTGTTGAGTTTTGTGGTAACATGATGAACTAAAATAACCACAGTGCATTGTCAAGTCTTCCGTAAACAGTAGAATGTTGTGCATTACTGAAAAGCTTTATCCTGGTCTCATCTTTCCAAGAGACATTTTCCCAGAAGGATTTTGGCTTACTCAAGTACATTTTGGCAAACTGCAGTCTAGATTTTAAATGTTCATGGTGTTATAATAATGAGTCAAGGCTGATATGTAACAGTTTTAAAGTTTTGTTATTGATATTGTGATCTGTTTCCAGACTCGTTCTACTTATTTGTGTTCTGATTTTTAAAGAGATTTTTAAACAATGTTTTTAATGTGTTTTACATCACTTAGCATGATTTGGATTGCTATCACTAACTGACTGCAATCTTGTATTCACTCCTGTCAGCTTTGTTTGAGTAAGCCTACTTGTGCATCTCAAAAAAATTTATATCATTGAAAAGTAACTTTTTCAGTAATTCAGTTCAAAATGTCAAACTCATATATTATATAGATGTATTACACACAGAGTGATCTATTTTAAGCGTTTATTTTTCATATATTGTTGATGATTATGGCTTAAAGCCAATGAAAACCCAAACATCATTGTCTCAGAAAATTAGAATATTATGTAAGACCAATTGGTACTTTTGGCAGTGTGCCAAGTCCTGCTAGAAAATAAAATTTGCATCTCCACAAAAATTGTCAGTAGCAGATGGAAGCATGAAGTGCTGTAAGATTTTGTGGGAAAACAAAACTGCACTGACTTTAGACTTGATAATAAAACACAGTGGATCAACACCAGCAGATGATCAGCATGTCTCTCCAAACCATCACTGATTAGTGGAAACTTCACACTAGACCTCGAGCAGTTTGGACTGTGTGTCTCTCCACTCTTCCTTCAGACTCTGCTCCCTTGATTTACAAATGAAATGAAAAAATTTACTGATGATCAGTGACGGTTTGGAGAGACATGCTGATCATCTGCTGGTGTTGATCCACTGTGTTTTATTATCAAGTCTAAAGTCAGTGCAGTATTGTTTCCCTCAAAATCTTACAGCACTTCATGCTTCCCTCTGCTGACAACTTTTATGGAGATGGGGATTTCATTTTCCAGCAGGACTTGGCACAAGTCAAAGTACCAGTTGGCCTTATATCATATTAATTTTTTTTGAGATTTTGGGGTTTTCATTGGCTGTGAGCTATAATCATCAACAATAAAAGAAATAAACGCTTAAAACTAAACACTTTGTGTGTAATACATCTATATAATATATGAGATACACTAGTATATTGAAATTTTAGGGAGAAAAAAAACAGCAGGAAGACAGCAGGAAGAGACAATAGTTTTCCTTCAGAAAAAAATGACTAAATGTACTGAGTGAAGGTAAATCTCAGGTGTTGACGTGTACAGTTGACGTGGTTATGGATCATACAGATACAGTAAAACAGGAAAATGTCAGGACGGATTAGATGAGTGATGTTTGACCTGTTGTCTCTGTCACACAGGGCCTGACCATCAAGCCTCTGGTGAAATGGCTGAAGGTTCCTCGCAGCACTAACAGAAAACCTACCATTAATGAGGAGATCCACGAGCGGGTGAGTCAACTGTCTATATGTCTCGCTCTGTCTTTCTCTCTCTCTCTCTCTCTCTCTCTCTCTCTCTCTCTCTCTCTATCTGTCTCTCTCTCTCTCTCTCTAATGTTGACCTTGCTGTGGAAACTTGTGTTTTATCTGTGGCTGTAGAAGAAGCAGCTGCAGTTAAAGGTGAACTAAGAGGGACTGATGAAGGCCATTAGACTTTCTGTTCAATTAATTAATCATCAGAGCTCTTTTTGGTCAGGGTGCTCCCTGCTACTACTGAAACACACAGACACAGAGAGAGACAGACTCCATCTTCTCTCTCTAGCGACAGTCCCTTAGGAGATGGAGAGGAGAGGATCTCAGAGCCCCATAGCTGTGCGTCCTCGACTCTCGCTCTGAATGTCATGCATCCTCCTGCGTGCAAGCTCAGAGAGACCTGCTGAGCATGCTGGAACCACGGCTAAAGATAGAGCGGCCTTCAGCAGCACTGTATGCACGAAAATAGAGAGAGAGAGAGAGAGAGAGAGAGAGAGCATCATTGACTAGAAAGACAGAAAAAAAAAAAAAAAACTTCACACCTGCGTCACCTACTAAGATACTCCAAGCTCTATGCAACTGTTCACTCTAAACCTGTTAGAACATATACAGGGTTCTTATGGTCATGAAAAACCTGGAAAAGTCCTGGAATTTGAAAATAGCAATTTTCAAGCCTGGATAAATTTCATTTGGAAAAATAAAAATACCCAGAAAGTTTTGGAAAAGTCATGAAATTTGGTCTACAAATCTTTGTGTTTCCGTTTATCGATGGACACGTCAAATACATCAGCTCAGAGTTAATTCAGTATTTGAAGCCTACACAATGGAGCTCTCAGGATCTGACATACCTTTTATTATTAAAGATTGTGAGTCAACATTTTATCTGATTCATTTTAGGCCTATTATAATCAGTTAGTTGATTTTTTTTATTGTGTCTGCACCGATGTTTTAAAAATTGAATGCTCATGAACATTTGCCTTGAAGGCATGGAAAAGTCATGAAAAAATCATGGAAATATATTGGTTAAAAAGTGTATAAACATGACATTACAACTTTATTTACAGTGGTTTATCCTCCTTCTTTCTTTCTTTCTTTTTCTGGCTTTCTCTACCCTCTCAGGCTTTTGACCACATTCTGGCTGCAGTTGAAGACATTGCTGGTCTGAGTGGATATCATCACTGGAGAGACAAGTCAGTTCCACCTTTCTCAAATTTCTTTCAAAATCAAGAATAAAAACAATTAGAAACATTAGTCCAACAATGGACTTTAATTTAAATAAGAAAAAAATGCAATGGTGAAATCAAGAAGAGAGTGAAGGGACTGGTAGGTCAAGGAAGACGTCCATTTTTCACAGCAGGAGAAACCACTAAATCTAATCACTGATCAGAGCAATATTTTTAATCTAATCTAATAAATATATCAATTTGGGCTGTCAATGTTAAAGCATTAACGCACGTGATTAATTTGGATTTAGTAACGCATTCTTTTTTATTAATGCAAGTTAATTACACCAGGCCATTTAAATGGCCATCCCCCCATTATGGGCATGCATGCAATACCACACACTACCTGAGTTTTTTTAATCCTCAGCAAATTAAATTGTAATAAAAAAAAGTTTAAACCAAGCTAAGATATTTACAATAAAGTAAAAAAAAAATCATGCATTCTTTATTCCATTAAAAATATAAACTATTATTTTAATTGACACCACTAATATTAATACATCTCTATTTTACATTTTTTACATTCATAATTTTTAACATATAAATATCCACTATAAAAACTTGCATCACAGTTAATTACAGAATATTGTCATAATTAATCATATTACATTTTTTTATTGATTGACACAGCTATTATCAATCTATTGTTAGAACATTCTAATATATTTTTTGTTGTCGAATTGCAGCTTTTGTTCAGTTTTGTTAAACTTTATTGCTGAGTTTTATCAGTGAGTAACAATAAAGAATCGATTAATAATATTGTATCTTATCTAAACTAGTTTTTACTGTCATTTTGCAGGTGGGAGCAATTTGACAAGAACTATCTGAGTAAGCTGCTGATGCGGAAGTCTGTGTATTGTAAGAGTGAATTGTGGGAGGCCTACCAGAAAATCAACATCAGAGATGCCATCAGTGTTATTGATCAGGTAAGGATTATTTTAGTTTTATTAAAGCAGTACTAGGTAGGATTTCCTTGATTTTTTATCTTTTTAAATAAGTGAAATTACAGCTTGAAACTCACTGCAGTGCTGCATTGAGGTGTAATAGGAGGAATAGCGGTGCTCTCGTGTCTGTGCCGGAGCTCCTCTGAGCTCAAACCAGACTCTGTAAGTTGTTCGAGACGGCCGCGACCAACGCTCGCGAGAACTGCGACCTGCTTTCTGACCTTTAGTTCTAACAGTTCTACAAGAACTACTGGTTCATTCTTTACAAACTAACATACAGACACTCTGGCAGAAGCTGGAAAGAGACCGAATATGTCTGTGAAAGCCAAAAAACGAGAAAGAGAAACTAATCCGCCTGAAACATTTATTACACTCTACAACTGTAGGGGGAGCCCACAAGCACAAAATCTCAATCCTACCTAGTGGAGCTTTAACTGAACAATTAATAAGAAAAGAGAAAAATGAAAATCCTGTTTAAAATGATCAGTTAGTCCTCTCCTTCATGTTAGAATCATGTGTGAGAAAGAGTTAGCAACATGTATGAGAGCTAGAATCATGTGTGGAGGAGTGATAGATAACTTGTGAAAGCTAGCAGGGATGGTTAATGGAGAATCTGACCTGTTCCTATTTCAGTGCTCAATGAACAGGGTGAATGGAGCTAAATATCTAAAAAATCAGCTGAAAAGTAGGGTATTCTTTAATTTTATCAAGAAGAATGATGTTATTCATCAATAAGGAAAGAAAACATACAATTCTTCTACATCAAACAGGTTTTGGGCAATGCTATCATTACTCCAACTGTGTGCTGACTGGTTGACAAATAATTTTTTTAAAGCTTTAAAAATGCAGCTGCATATCTGAATCATTTGATGTTGTTCTGTTTAAGGAAATAAATAACTCTTTCAGTACAAAAATGTTAAACATTTAAACCCATGCTTTGGCTCAAATGCTCCACATCAGCGCCCTCTACTGGAAGACATTCTCAAGTGGTAATCCTCCACTCTATGGGCCTGGTCTTACAGCCTGCGCAAGACGTGTCATGATGCTCACCTGACATCCAGATAGCTGCAACTTTAAAATAGCAATCCTCCAAAATCTTAAGTGACATACTGATTGGTTTACTGCATGTTACTCACCAAAAAACATACCCATGATTAATTAAGAGAATCAGTACATGACTTTTGCGCATTTTGAGCCAGGCAAGGCTTATAGCAAAGACACACCAACATGCCCTAAATTACGCTGCGTGGTGCGTGGTTGACGGCTCGTCTAAGGATCGCTAAAATAGGGCCCTAAATGTTCGATGGGGCTAGCATCAAGTGTGAGAGATAAGCTCATGTGTAGAAGAAAGATAATGTGTGTGATGGGTAGCAGTATGTTTGGAAGAGTGCTAGCTAACATCATGTGTGGAGATCTAGCATCATGTGTGAAAAATTTTGGTCATGAGTTAACGGTTATTGATTACAGGGCATTTGTAATTTGAACTAATTACATTTAAGGAAAAAAAAATTCAACTGTTTAGTTCCTTATTGTAAAATTAAACGTTATAATTTATCTTTAACCCTTTCAGACCGGAATTAAATGCCAGTGATGGAAAAACATAAGAATGCTGTTTTTTGTCTGTTGGGCAAACATATTGTCACTGTCCAATGAAAAAAATATATATATATGTATATTTTATAACACATTTTGAACACACTAAATGTTCTATTGATGGATAGATACTTTATTTATCCCAAAGGAAATGTATTGTTTTAAAATTTCTTGATCTCTTTCTCCTGAAAAGTTGCTGTTTTGGAGATATTATATATTTTCTTTGGACAGCGACAATATATTTAGTAAAATTATATATAAACTAACTCAAATATTTCATTTCTTTTTAATGTGATGTCTACAGTAATGGACATACGGTCTAAAAGGGTTAAGGACTAGTGTCCTCCACACTAAAAAAATGTTTTTTTAATTTTTACTTTCACTGATTTGGATCCATACTTCCTCATTCAAATTGTAACATCAATAATAAGTATAATTTGTCTTTGTACTTTGTCCATTATTTTTCACTTTATATGGATGACTTGCACATCATTCTGGATGAATTCTGACTCAGGACCACTAGGTGGTGCTCCAGTTCAACACATCAGCATTGTCTCAGCTGAATACATCACAGCTCTGGGTTAAAGTCAGCTCAGGGTTGTGAATTGTTCTCACTCTGATCAGCTTTTTTTTTTAATATTAGATGTAAAACTCTGGATTGATATGTGAGCAGATTTATGATTGAAGAGTTTTCTGCTGCAGGATTCCTCACTCAGAGAGGCTTCAACAATGCAGCAGTGTCAGCTGATGTTCTGCTTTGCAGGAAATTATAGAAAATATAGGCTCAATTCTCAATTTTGTGCCAAAAGATTTACGCAAAAAAGAAAAAGAAACATTTAAATCAAAATTTTAAGAATTAGAAGAAAAAATGAATGTTGCAAATTCAAAAGATACAAAAATACAGCAAATATATATTTAAATATAATTGGTAACTTTATTATCCTTTGCAGTCATTTGAAAACTATTTCAGTTTGGATTTTGCTTTCATTTTTGTGTTTTTGAGGATTGAATTTTGCTGCTAAAGAATTTTGCTTCTGGAATCTCTCGTTTGTTCGTTTTTGCTTCTGAGTTTTGGCACAAATTAATTTGATAAATATATTTGTTTTCTTCATATCGAATCCTAAAGAGAGCACACTGAATCTCGTTGTACTTGGGCAATGGCAATTAAGGTATTCTAGTGCTGGACGATATGGCCAAAATTTATATCACGATATATTCCTTAAATTTCGGTCGATACGATATAATTTCGATATCGATATAAATACTTTGAAGGCCTCAGAAAACTGCTAAGAAGCCCTGCAATCCCTGCAGCACTGCGAATTTAAATTATTATATAACTGTGTATTTGCACTTTTTGTATGGTTGGCATCAGATACCCTCATTATATGCACATCTATCTATCTATCTATCTATCTATCTATCTATCTATATATCTAATGGAAATCTGTACCTACTACTGTCTGAAAATTTAATTTAAGCCTTTGAAACCTCCTTTCACAAAAACTTTAATACTTTAGAAATAAAAGTAGTCAAAATATATCAATGCTCAATATTATTTGCATATAGCAAAATAATAACGACATCCCTGTCAAACATAAGCCTATATAACTATTACCAATAAAAATAACTTTAAATTACAACAGAGGCAGAGCTTCTTATTCTTTGTGAACAAATTTAACAGATTAAAACAAGTGTTTCAACTAGGATATAGAATACAATAAGCCTTTATATACGTAAAAGCAACAAGATTTTCCCGTCAAATAAACAAACCTACAGGCTTTATCAACTATGAATAACTTAGTTACAACATAAGCTATAAAAGTGCTTCAGTCAGTATAAGAAAAATATTGTATGTAGTGGAGTTGCTTGAAGTGGTGGAACAGTTTAGATCAGGGGTCACCAACCTTTTTGAACCTGAGAGCTACTTCTTGGGTACCAATTAATGCGAAGGGCTACCAGTTTGATACACACTCATGAAATTACAACTTTTCTCAATTTACCTTTAATTATATGTTGTTATTAATAATTAATGACATTCATCTATGTGAAGACACAGATATCAATATGCAACACTATTTTTATAAATCTCTGCAATTGTTTACATTTTATATTATATTATATTTTAATATAATATTACATATTATATTACATTATATTGTATAATAATATATAAACTATAGGCTATCTCTAAGCTAATATTAATCTAATATAATCTAAAATTACACCAATGCAACTGTGATAAAAAAAAAAAAAAAACAATAGCAACAAAAATGCTATTTTTAGACCAGGTCTGCGGGCTACTCATAAGGTCCTTGCGGGCTACCTGGTGCCCGCGGGCACCATGTTGGTGACCCCTGGTTTAGATGTATGAACATTACCGCTGCTGGTCGGCTGCACTCTCCGGCACAATTTGCAGCAAAGCGGCAAGGGAGCGGACCCGCGGCCGGCCTCGAGGACCCTCGGCCGAGCGAGCGGACCTGCGGCCGACCTCGAGGACCCGCGGCCGGCCTCGAGGATCCTCGGCCGAGCGAGCGGGCCCACGGCCGGCTTCGAGGACCCTCGGCCGAGCGAGCGGACCAGCGGCCGGCCTCGAGGATCCGGGGCCGACCGAACCGAGTCTACCTTATCCTTGGATCCGCTCGTCCTGGCTCCGTTTGTCTCCAGCGCGAGACATTTTTGCTGCGTAGCGAAGCGGACCCGAGCCTAGCCATTTTAACCTAGCCTTGCCTAGCCTAGCCTATTTGGCTACGTGCCTGTGTGGTTACGTCATCACGCACTGACGTAGCCCAGCTACGGAGGCTGAATGTGTTGAGCTCTGCGGCGAGCTGACGCCAGTAAAAAACGCCTGTCCATGATTCTAATACATATCGATATACCACAAAACTGATATCACCGTTATTGAAACATTTCTTATCGCGATAAATACCGATATCGAATTATTGTCCAGGCCTAAGGTATTCGTATTCTTATTCAATGGTACGTTTACAATGTAGAAAATGATACAATGAAAGTAAACACGCTGAATTAGAAGAGGTCTGTCCTAATCTTTAGCTGGTACTATACATGGGTTCTATGCAGAGAAACTTCAGCACTCTCTCTTTTGGGCTCTGTCAAGAGGAGGAACAACAGGTTCTCAGATCTTGCTGGCTGTGTGTCTCTCTCTCTCTTTCTCTCTCTTGCTCTCTCTCTCTCTGGCTGTGGAGTGGGGAGGATAATCCTCTCCTTTGTTGTCCACACTGACGCCGAAGTGTCTCTGCCAGCTCTGGCTCGCAGCAAGACGCTGCTACCTGAACACAACCGCACCAGAGATACAGATCAACCATGCTGACATCAGAGAGAGAGAGAGAGAGAGAGAATAGGAGAAAGAGACAGAGAGAGAGAGAGAGTGGTGGAGGGCCCCCAGGAGAGCGATAATGAGGCTGAATGCTGGTATTCAGATTTGTATTAATCCTCTGTAGGGGTGTCACGATCTCGATATTTTATCGAAATCGAATCGAAATGAGGTCACGATCTCGAGTATCGAAGTCAAAAAGAGGATCGACGATCCCTCCCGCGCGCGCTACGCAAATAGCGCAGCGCGCTACGCAAATGGCGCGGCACCAACACAGCGCATCCTATTCATTTAAATAGAGAGCCGCTGCATGAGCGCAGTCGGCGGGAGTGTGATCACTGTTTTTATCTGTCCAACGGGGGAGGGGGGGCGGGGGTTGGGCGCGCAGGTTTTGTATCTGTATCTAACGGAGGGGTGGGTGCGCGCAGGTGAGAGCGTGTGAACTCGCTGAAATGCGTGTGTCAGTGTGACTTGAGAACACTGACTATAGATCACAGTGAGGTGGATTAAAAATCTTAAACTTATAATTGACTACACCTGTTGCTTTCCATTGAATTAAAAAAACATCTTTCTCTCAGATAAAGTAAACACAAGCGTGTTTCTGACTAAAATAAAAGCTTTTCAGGAGAGATATAAGTTATGTGTAAATATTTATAAGACAATACCCACATCACTTATCTAACCAGCCTGTACTGATTTCTGCCCCCCAATAATGCTTTCAATAACCTCTTGTAACCCCTGGGAGCCAGGGGTTACACTCTAATAGCCTTTAATAGTCTTCAGTAGCCTTTAAAAGACTTACCTGGCGGCCGTGGTGTGTCCACTAAACTCCGTAGTTATAAACATCCTGAGGTTAGCAGCGCGCTAACTGACCTGTTTATAATGTAATCCGAGCAGTGACTCCGTGTCGGCTGTTCTAACCTGCTGCTGTTAGCTGCTTGGGCTGAAAGATGAACTGTAGTGAGCTGTATTACCCGGTTAGTGGGGTTAAAACCTTTATTTGTTTACAGAAACAGTAAAAACGGACTGGCTGAGCTCTGTAGCCCGTGGCTGGGCTGTACTGAAGTAGTGACTGAGTGAAGAGAGCGGGGCTTGTGCTGCTGCAGCTCCGACTAGTGGTTTGATGAAGAACTGCAGCTTCATGTAATGAGCAGTTTCACCAGCCATCCACACACAGCTCTGATAAACTGCTTGTTTTAATAGTGCACACTGTTGCTACCAAAAAAAGTCACTAGATGGCATTACCATATATATCTTAATAAATAATAATAATAATATTTATAATATTTATAATAATAATAATAATAATAATAATAATAATAAATATATTATTTAAATTTTATGAGGCATAAAATAATAACAAGAAAAAAAAACAAGAAAATCGAGAATCGAATCGAATCGTGACCCTCAAATCGAAAATGAAATCGAATCGAGGATTTAGAGAATCGTGACACCCCTAATCCTCTGAGAAGACTAAATTACATTAGGAGACTCGAGAGACAGCAACAGAAAGCAGGGCTCACTTCCAAACAGGTGGGCATCTTTATTTGATATCTGATAGTGAACATTCGATCACTTTACCAGAACTAGCACTGTCTGTGTTTTAATGAAAATTTAATGAGCTTTGTTGATTGTTTGCAGATGAATGACTGTAGAAAACATGGGCACCATGGTTTAATTCCCTCCCGTGCTATAAAAATAAAAAAGAAGCTAAAATTACTTGCCATGTTGTCAGTTTTGCAACCAGAAATACTTAGTGACAAGAGCACTGTCTGAGACTGTGTATGAATTTTATAGTATATACCAGTCCAGCACATCTTACTACTCTAACGTTAGCTGGCTTGCTAACCAGTGATTAGATCACATTGGACATTTTATGCTAACATCAAACCTACCAAAACAAATCTTGTTAATGCAAACAACATCACATTCCCATATGTTTAACAATAGTATGATTAAAAAGACAGACTACTTGACAGCTCGAGCCAAGGTTGTCAATCACTTTATTCCTGAACGTAACCCCTCCTTCTTACAGTATAACAGAATAATGTTTTAAACATAAGGTTTTAAACTGCATAAAACAATGCAATACACTACACTAATTCTAAAAGGTATATACACTGTATACTAATCTTAATACTGTATATACATTATATATTAATCTTAATTTATGTCTGAAAAGAGAGGCAGAATTTTAAGTCTATGCTAATTCCTTCATTTATTCGCTTCACATCATAAATATTTATTTTCAGTTACTTGGCCCAGAATGCCTGGATCTGCCTTTTATTCATTTCTGTAACTGAACTAAGCAAACAGTGGCAGAGCTGATTCTGAGGATGAATCGACAGGAACAGTCCCACCCAGCACTGGTGAGGTTAAAGAAAGTCATTTCCCACAGCCTTGATTTTCACAGGACTCAGCATCCTGAGTGGAGTTGTACTATTTAATATTAGAAACACAATGACAGGGTGGTGAAGACATATTTATCTTTCTTCTCTCTGATCACACACTGAACACGAGAGAAAATAATATGAAAAAATTATTCCACTGTCCAAAAATAAAGGATTTAATCCTGAAGTTTGAGGAAACCATGGAGCCGTGCTTGGTCGTAAACAGGAACAGAAATTAAATGAAAACAGAAATGATTTCAGAAACAAAAGGGAAATAGCATGTCTAAATACCCCCAGAAAGTATCATAATTTGTTTTGTTACATTTCGTTAAAAATTCTAAAACTTGTTGTATGTACATGTTTTTGTTTAAGTTTTTCCTTTTTTTGTTTATCACCTGTAATATTACACGGCAAAAAGTGTCAAACATAATTTTTTCACAGTTATCTTCCCACCTCTTTTAACCCTTTATTATAAACCCAGCTTTTATTTGTACTTTTGGTTACTGTGTTACTGTAACCTTAACATTATTATACACTATAAAGTATATACAGTACTGTATAGACACATGTATTGAGACACCTGCTCATTTGTCATCTTATTTAAAATCAAGGGTCTTGACTGTTCAGAGGATTTTACCTAATAGATTTTTGAGCATTGCTGTGAGGATTTGATCTACTGCTCTACAGCTCAGTGCTGGGTAGATTTATTCCCGTCTTTTGAGCCTATGCTCCACATTTGGTGTAATTTCTATTGGTTTATGGATATCTGCTGCTGAAAAGTCCTGTTCGTTTGCTCCTGTAAAACTAAATTTTGCATTTTTTTGGTTGAGCATTCAGTCAGTTTCAGTGGTACTGGATCTTAGCTGGTTAGACATTGTTACGTGAGATGTTTTCATTCCTGAATGAGAGACGATACATGCAGTGGTTTAAACTGCTATGATTAACCATGTCTGAAGTGATTACCTAGGTATATGCCAGAACTCCATGTGTGTGCGTGTGTGTGTGTGTGCGTGTGTGTGTGTGTGGTAAGTAAGGTGTAGACCAATATTACTGCATGTCTGAGATGTCCATTATCTCAGAGATCAGTCTATATCTATACATGACTAAAATAGGTTGGAGAGCCTTGAACTCTGAATGGAGGCCACATATACATGCAAGCACATACACTCTCTCTCACACACACACACACACACAAAAACACACACACACACACAAAACCAGTGGCTTCTTATATCCTCTCTCTCTCTGTTTCTCTGTCTGTCTGTCTGTCTGTCAGGGTGGTAACATTTTGACCTCTGCTAGACTGTCGCTTCCTTCTATGGCCAGCAGGACGTCCTTCCCTGAGGTTACCAACGTTACCAATTATCTGTAAGTACATACTTACAGGTGTATTTATATATTTAAATATATTTACAGCTCTGAAAAAATATACCACTTAAAAGTGATGAGTTTCTTTGATTTTAGTAAATTAAAATCTTCTGTAATATAATAAGAGGAAGATCGATGATCACAAGCCATCAAACCAAACTGAACTGCTTGAATATGTGTGTGTGTGTGTGTGTGTGTGTGTGTGTGTGTGTGTGTGTGTGTGTGTGTGTGTGTGTGTGTGTGTGTGTGTGTGTGTAATTTTATAGGAGGGAGAATGGCAGTGGGGTGTGTCTGGACCTTCAGGTGATTGACACAAACCCTGGTGCGAAGGTGGAGGAGGAGACTGAGACACATCATTTCCTGGCTGGAAACCTGTACAAACCCAGGAGACGGGTACACACACACACACATATTCATATTCAACACCTTCTCATTTATTGTTTTTCTTTATTTGTTTCTTTTATAAAATTGTGTACATTGTAGATTAATATTAAAGACATGAACATTGTTAAGGGATACATAGGGAATAATGTAGTAAACAGTAAAATAAGTGTTTGTCCTCCACAATCCTCTGAACTGATGCTAAAAAAGTCTATTCCAGGTGACCTCATGAAGACACTGAGATTAAAATACCAAAAAATCTAAATTATAAAACATATTCTGGTTTGTTTAACACATTATGTTAGAAAAAAAGTATAGCTTTAATGTCTTCGATATTAAATTTACAATGTAAAAAAAAAACAAAAAAAAAAAACAAGGAATGAGGTTTGTCCAAATTTTTGACTAGTACTATATCTAAATACCGACACTTTGTTTCACCTCTTTTGTGAACAGTCTAAAAAACAGACATCAGATTTGGTGAGAAAATCACTCTTTCTGCTTCTTCCCCTGCAGTACCAGTCACCCTACAGTCGACATTTTATGACATTGGGGGATCAGGAGAGACAAGATAGGGAGGTGTTCCAGAGGAACATGCGAAATCGCCTGGAGTCCTTCAAATCCACCCACTACAAACGACACAAGAAGGACCGCAGCCAGAAAAAGGCAAGATCTCATCATCGCCTCAGCCATCTGCTTCTGCTCTTAACCCCCAGGGTCAAACCCACAAAATCTCAGC
Source organism: Astyanax mexicanus (assembly GCF_023375975.1). Lineage (NCBI taxonomy): Eukaryota > Metazoa > Chordata > Actinopteri > Characiformes > Acestrorhamphidae > Astyanax > Astyanax mexicanus. The sequence continues at coordinate 8,346,445 of NC_064430.1, forward strand.
TGAAGGCCCTTACTCCTTTACAGCTCAGGCCGAGCTGGTGTTAAAGAGTGAGAGCAAGGACGTGTGTATCTGTGTGTGTGTGAGAGTGTGTCAACTGAGCAAGGACACCGCATGTGTGTGTGTCAGATTCACTGTGATTGATGGAGGTTTGTCTTGATGAAGGCTAAAGGGGCAAGAAGAGAATGAGAGAGATATGAGTCCAAATAAAATCCAGGAAGTATCTTGTCTGGACAGAAAGTGTCATACTTTTTAAAAATGGCATTGGTTTATTCTGTGATGCTTCTTCACAAACGTTCTTAATCCTATTACAGCGCAAAGGCTCAGATGCAAAAGAGCAAGAAGCCAACGACAAACCCAGGAGGAACGTCAGCTGGCAAGACAAAGGTGAGCCACGTGATTATATATTTTTTATTGCATATATCTCCTTCACAGTGGTTTTGAATAAGCAACACTATCATTTAAATCAGGAACTCTAAGTATAAGTTATATTGGAAGCAGGCCTAAGTATGCATTGTGGGTAATGTATTTTGTATGAATTTGTCTGCAGACCCCGTGATGGCACCACTGGATTCTCCAGAGGATAAGGGAGAGCTCTCAGAGCCAGAGAAAGATGAGGATGTTGGGATCACATTTGTGGCGCGAAAAGCTGCAGAAACACCAAAGGAGCGACCCAAATCTGGTAAGGGATGTAGGCATGCACACAGGTTTCCAGACATTCACTTAATGTGACATTTGCATAGGTTATCAGACAGTCCTATTGAGGATCTGTCCTCCCTCACTGCAGTCTACGCTTTGGAATCCAGCCATTGAAACCTTAGGTGTGTCCCAAATCCTAGTCTGCATCCCAGAACCAGTATATGAGCCAGTAGTAGCTCTGGAAAACATTGGGACTATTTCAAAATGATCAGTTTCTCTGTTTTTACTTTTTATATGTATATGTTTGAGTAAAATGAACATTGCTGTTTTATTCTATAAACTACCAACAACACTTTTCCCAAATACCAAATAAAAAAATATAGTCATTTAAAGCATTTATTTGCAGAACATAAATGCTTTAAAAGAGAAAGACAAGTTTATATTTATTTAGAAACAACATCACTAATGTTTTAAGAGTTCAGAAATCAGTATTTGGTGGGAAAACCCTATATATTTTTTTTTATCTCGGCTTGGCATGCTCTCCTCCACCAGTCCTTCATACTGCTTTTGGGAGATCTTATTCTACTGTTCGCACAAAAAGCCAAACATTTCAGCTTTATTTGGTTGCTTTTGGCCATTCATCTTCCATCTTATCCACCTATTACATTCCAGAGGTTTTTAATGGGGTTTAGGTCTGCAGATTGATAGTCTTATTGGACTTATTGAAAGAATACTATGAGTTTTAGCCTACCCAGAATTTTTATTATATTTTTTGTATCTTAGCCTGATACTAGGATTAGCTGTGCATTGCCCTCTACTCAGTTTTAGTTTCTTATTTCTCCTTAAAGTGCTTGATGTTGATTAATGAAATGTTTAGCTTTAATTTAAAACCTTTTATTTATCTCTTATTGCTCCACAGTTCCTGCCGCTTTGGAGGTGTGTCAAAGCCCATCTGTCGCCCCTCCCTCTCCCACATGTGGAGAGAAGAACCTGCCGTGGAAGGAAGGCATTGGTGCGCTTCCTCCATGTGTGTCTGTAGAGGCCACTAAGATCATCCCCATAGACCTGCAGCAGGCCTGGAACCAGAGCATCTCCTCTCTGGAGAGCCTGGCCTCCCCTCCTGTCCCTCAGGAGCCACAGCACCCGCGGGTCAGTGCCCTCCACAGGTTGAGCGTACCCCCGCGGCCCCCGGTGCCTCCTCCTCCTAGCAGGGCTAAGTTCCAGTTCCCTGCATGGAAAGATGAGGAGGAGGAGGGCACCCTCTCTCAGCAGCACCGAGAAATGCAGCCTCTTATGCCATCCCTGAGGCCACCGCCCCCTCCTCCACCACCCTCCAGTGCTCAGTCGTCCGGGAAGAGAAGGAACCCGTGTGTCTACTTGCGGAGTCTGGTGACGACGCCACCTTCAGGCAGCATGCCGCATAGCAGAGGACCAACACAGCTGTAGAAGTCTTTCTTTCTCCACAGTCGTTCCTTTCTTCTTTTATTTCTCTACTATTCTCTTTCAGGGCCTCCACAGCACCTCCATGCAGGCATATATGATCGCCTCTGGAGTCCTTGCTTGATTTATTCTTTTATTTTTACACCACCTTAAAAAAATACTTAAATATTTTTTTAAAAGTCTGCATCGGTCTCTCTACAGGTTGTATCTTAAGAAGTTAGAACTTGCTGACTGGCAGCAGCTGTGGTTTCAGAGGACAGGACAGGGCAGTTCCTCTTACATGTGAAAACCATTCCATTTTCCATATGTTTTTCTTTCTCTCTTCTATTGTATGTAATACAGTAAACGCACATAAAGATTTTAGCACTTCTGGAATGCAGTGCTGTGGAAAAGTGTTTCCTCTTTCTTAATATCTCCTGTTTCTGCATATTCGTCACATTTAATATTTTCATATTTTCATATAATTAATTTCTCATTAATGAGAAAACATACAGTGATCAAAGCTTTTAAATTAACATCCTATTTATTAATGATAAAGAAAAAAAAAGTAACCCACCCCCAAAATAAAATAATTTATTGTTCTACTCATCGCAGGAACAACTGCAAACTTTAAATATTTACAATAACTTAATGTGTAATGTGTTTTTTACATCGTTGTGGAATACATTTGTCCCACTTCTCTTCTTAAAATTGTTCTAATTTGGTTAAATTGGAGAGTTTGTGCATAAACAAGCAACACTATGTACATTTTTTTACCTTAAAATAGCCACTTTAAAATTATTATGATGTTCCAGTGACTTGTTAAAGGGAGATAATGTCTCTATGGTTGCTACTTTAGGTACTGTACACTGCTAAGCTGTGAAAACTGTGTGTAAAAGTTGTATTTTTGTAAAATCAAGTAATATTACTCTACCACTGTTTTACTTGAAGATGCCAGTTCTGTTTCTCTCCTCTTGTCTTGCCTCTTAATGTGTTTGAGAACATCAGTTGTAAAGTTGTGAAGAGGTAGAGTTGGTATACAATAAATAGCCCTATATAAGTAACGTTCAAATCCATATTATGAGAAGCAAAATCTACTCAACTAAGTAAAGAAAAAATACTGTAAGAAAATAATGTCAGTCAATCCAAAACATTTCAAGAACCTTGAAAGTATTTTCAAGTGCGGTCACCACAAGACCATCAAAATCATTATACTGATGAAACTGGCTCTCATCAGGACCGGATATCCAGGACAGGATATGATCAAGAGTATTTTGGGGTTTGTTTAACACTTTTAAGTTTCTACGTGATTTCTTATATGTTCCACTTCCTTCATAGTCAGCATGACTTCATTATTGAAAATTAAAATGAATAAAAAAGCTGAATGAGAAGGTGTGTACAAATGTTTGTCTGGAACTATATATATATATATATAATCTTATATATAATAAGACATTTAGATGATCTGAAACATTTAAATGTGACAAATATGCAAAAGTATAAGAAACTGTAAGAAACTGGAAAGGGGACGTTTCCACAATACTATATATCAGTCTAAACCACATTACTAGGGTCCTGTGGGTGTGTCTGTTAAATAAGGCCTTTATTTAACAGTTTACCCACTCTCTAAATCTGATCAAAAAGGAAAAACCTGGCAGAATGTCTGATTGCTAAATGGCCGGTGTTTAACTGCTTAACTTTTATTCCTCGACTCTGCCCGTCCATCCAAAAGTGAAACAAAGGCGAGAGACTGAGGGGCATTCAGTCAGGCCAAGCCTCCATGTTAGAGTCCAAATTCCATTTTCTGAAGGAGCCTTGGCTGAAAAGGCAGCCCTTTCTCTCTCTCTGTTCTGAACTGAGACCGAAAGGAACCAGCACTCCACGTGACCCTTCTCCAAGTCCCTGCTGTCTCATTTAATAACCGGCACAGTGCCAGCCTACTCAATAACACTATCCTCACTACACTTAAAAGCTCTGGATATATAACATATTTAGATGTACTGCACAGTCCTAGGCGCCGACGCCGCCATAGATATGCACCATGAAGCCAGCATGATCTCTTTAACACATGAGTAGTTATGAGCTGACAGACAAATGATAATGATAGTCATTGGGGGGTGGAGGTGGTGGGGGGGCAATATCTGTGCTTTTAATCAGGGAGGATCTAGTTTCCCCGTGAAGAGACCTCAATATAGCACTTTCTTTAAGCTCTGGTAATTATTTGCCTTTAACTTTTTCTTTAAATTTATGTTCTTTATTTTCTTTATCAAGGAAATATCCTTGAAATAGTATTTTTTCTGTTTAACTCTTGCTTTTAACTTAAACATAGCTTTGTTCCAGTCTTTGAATGTAGTTGACTGTGTCATTTAAGGTTTATTTATTTTAATTATTGCTTTAAAGGGGAATTTAATTGTGTGCGACTGCTACTAAACCAACCATCAAACTCAAAACAAATTGCTCTGACTACCAAAGTGTATAAGAGAAAACTAAATGAATGTCTATACACATGCTTCGTCTATTGTTGCTTTATGCCGTAAAGTCTGTGTTACTTTATGTGTGTTTATGAATGAACGAGCCTCTTCACAACCCCCTTTAGACATGCTGATGTAAATTAGTATTATGCAAAGCTTATGATTTGCACTTCAAGATCAAAAGCCATGTAAAACTTACATTTTGATGATGTTCAAGCTGCTAACTTATCATTTCGCACTGTCTCTGTATGTGTATGTATGTATGTGTGTGTATAGAATATGTTGTGCCTTTAGAAGGAGCCTGAACCATCCTGTAAATGAGGGGCCTTGTTGATGTCAGTGTACAGGAGTCCAGTGTTGTGCTGTCTCACTAAAAGCATGATACATTCGTCGGATACATTCTTATCATCGTTTGTTCCCTGGAATATTGATTTTCTTTCTCTTTTTTTTAATCACACTGCAGTAAGAGCAGAATGTACAGCTCTTATAGCACATTTTTATTGTACTTTCATAACGGTCAGCTCTGTTACCCATCAGGTGTTGTGAGGAAATTAGACCAAGAGTCTCTGTGCCAAATGTAAACTTCGGGTAGTGTTCAGAAGCAGAGTTAATAAATGAGGAGAAAGCTTTCTTAAAGTACTCTGTGTGTCCTGTGTGTTCATTGCTTGCTACAGTGTAGACAGGAAAACATTACTTTATATGTTTTTTAGGGATGAAATTAAGTTTGTACAAGACTACAGTATTGAATCATTGTATTGTGCATTCTTGAATACATGTGAAGTCAGCCACACAGCCAGCACAAGGAAAGCGCAGCTTCCCAGCTTTGATACAACAGCTAGCAGAAGCTTGCGCTGACCAACATTACATTAGGAGTGATGTTGGAAGAAAGCACTTTCTACCTACTCACACAGAGGGAGAGCATGACCAATTGTGCTCTCTCTGACTCCGGCTGCTGATGGCAAGCAGCGTGATCTTCTATTTAGTCCATTAAACCAAGTTTAAAAGGATGTGATGGGTAAGGTGGGTTAACAGCAAAAATATTGCACACAAACAAGAGAGAACAAGAGCAGTAGCATCAGTACCAATGGAGAAGCCTTTTGTAAAGCACTGTAGTCAACAATCCAAAAGGGTGCAAAGGATCCAAAAACCAGATAGACCAGACAAAACAGTAGCAAAACATGAAATATCGCTCTGTATACAACAGGGGAAAGGTGGCAATACTTTGCAAAGCCAGTGACTATGCTGTCTAAATAAGCTATAGAGTCATAATTTCTAGTGGGAAGTTTAAAGATAATTCTTTCTTCAAGTAATGTTAAAAATATGGTGTTTTTTTTTTTTTTATATATTTTATTTGTTCATTTTGTATTTTCCATAACAAACATCAACAGTTAAATCACAAACCCCAACCCGACAACCACAAATACAAACCACACAAAACAAAGGGAAAGAAAAGAGAATAAAAAAACAAAAAACAAACAAACAAAAAAAAACAACAGCTCGGCTCACTTTACTGTCCCTTGAAATAGTCCATTACGAGTTTCCAGGTTTTGTTGGGATGTTGTGCACCCTGGCCATGACTGCGTAAACGTTCCATTGAGGCGAAAGTAAGCATCTCAGACAACCAACGTTTAAAGGATGGAGCAGTGGACAATTTCCAGTCGAGGAGGATCAGTTTTTTGGCCACAACCATACCAGCCATTACCACTTGTTGTACAGGATATGGAAAAGCATCCAGTGATGTAGAGTAGCCACAAATTGCAGTTATAGGGTCAAAGTCCAACTGTACATTAAGAGCTCTTGAGAGCCAATTAAATACATTTGTCCAAAAGCCTTGCAGAACAGGACAAAATAAAAACAGGTGAGCCAAAGTACCCTCCTCTAATTTACATCTTTCACAAAGTGGGGATATTGAACTAAAAATTTTATGCAGTTTTACCCTCGAATAGTGCAGTCTATGTAAAACTTTAAACTGGATTAGTCTATACCGTGAACTTATTGAACATAGTGAAATCCTTTTTAAGCTTTCCTCCCATACCTCCTCTGTTATCTGACTATTAGTCTCCCTGGCCCAAGCCTCTCTGTACTGTGTGGAATCAGGAGTTGAAGACAAAACTGAAATAAATTGAGAGACCAGGTGTCTAGACTGGGGATCCACACAAAAAAAATTATATAGTGGATGATCATTTGGTTTAGATAAAAATATGGTGTTAATGGGATGTTTGCACATAAGCAACACCATAAACTAGCATTTACCAGTGGGAAATTTTGCTTGATGAGCCCAGATTTCTTATATGCTTCATCCTGGTCACTGTCATGTTGGGTATTGTGAATTATTTTGATAGTCGGGACAGACAGGAAACACCTGTAATCAAAACTAAATATTAAAACAATTAAAATTTGATTTTAATTTGTCTTTTGCATCATTCATAATGTGACAAACAACAAACTCATCATATCTACAGTGATTGAAGTACAGGGGTTCAAGAATAGCACCAAAACTGATCTTAGCACCTGATTATTTGATCAGAGAAACAAATCAGAATTAGATGCACACACTACAGTGATGCTATAATGTACATTTTTCATAATTAATGGTCAAATAAACCAAAAATGAAAACTGTCAAACTGTACTAAGGTTCATTTTAACTACTATTTTTGCTGTATTGTATTGAACCAAATTGTGTTTTTTTTCTGAATTGTTACACCCCTTATATTTTCCCTCCTTTCTTTTTCTGCTTATATCATTAAGCTGGCCTCAGCTGCTCCGTCCTGCACTTCAGAGGTACAGGAGGCCCAGTTTTGTGGACTATAGTGAATAATGAAGTGATCTTCCTTTCTTTCAACCCCTCAGGCTCCCAGTGGTGTAGGTAGGGCTTTCCCTATGAGCCCCTCAAAGAGCTTCAGTGTATTTATGTGCTAATGTGCCATTTTCTCTTCTTCAATTCCTGCAACAAATCCCAGCCAGCCATGAGGTCACTGCCAAGAGAACAAAAGTACAATTTAAATGGCGAGTCTCTGCTTCCCCAATCTTTAAGTCTTCTATTTCTCTAGCTGTTTCTGTTTTTCTGTCCCCGTTTAGAACTATTAACTTGACACTTCATAAATAAAAATATACAGCAACCACTTTACAGCCCATGATGAAGCCTTTACAGTCTGCTGTGGTCATATATTCTGCCTGACTACTATACTGAAGTATTTTTAGATTTCTCTTGCTGAGAGCTGAAGGTTTTCTGAGTGACATACACACTTAAAATAGAGATGCTTCAAGCGGTTCTCTGGTTCTCCATAAATAACCATGTCTGTAAAAGAAGTGTAAGTGTGAAGAACTATAATGTTAAATGTTAAGTATAATGTTAACTTATCAGTATCTGTTTGTAACATCAGAAACACAACATTTTGTATATTTATATAGTATATAGCTAATGGTATAAGTTATATATATATATATATATATATATATATATATATATATATATATATATATATATATATATATATATGTACATATTGTAATAAAAACAATTGAGCTCTTCATTGTATTTCTCCTGCAGGCACGTAACAGTTTTAATATGGAAGCCCATTTCCGCCACCTGAAGAAAAAAAACTTCCTCAACTAAGTCATAATTATGAGATAGAAAAGTCATAATTATGGGATAGTAAGTCATAATTTTGAGATAGAAAAGTCATAATTATGGGATAGTAAGTCATAATTTTGAGATAGTAAGTCATAATTATGAGATAGTAAGTCATAATTATGAGATAAAAAAGTCATAATTATGAGATAGTAAGTCATATTTATGAGATAAAAAGTCATCTCATAATTATGACTTTCTATCTCATAATTATGACTTTCTATCTCATAATTATGACTTAGTATCTCATAATTATGACTTTTTTATCTCATAATTATGACTTACTATCTCATAATTATGACTTACTATCTCATAATTATGACTTACTATCCCATAATTATGACTTTTCTATCTCATAATTATGACTTAGTTGAGGAAGTTTTTTTTCTTCAGGTGGCGGAAATGGGCTTCCATAGTTTTAGACGTTATCCTGAGTAAAATTTTGGTTATCTGACGTAATGACCAACATTCAACCTGAAATTAATGTCTATTGACGTTGGTGGCCAGCTGGGTTCACTGTTGTTTAAATTGTTGTTTAAATGGTGAAATAAAAGTGTCATGCAGCTACTATAATTACTTTCTATGACATAATTTAAAAAAATTAAAAAGTCTGAAAATGTATTAAAATAATTTTTTCTGTAACTGTTACCCTTATTTTTTCATAAGTGGGCTTTCATATGATGAGGCAGAATTGAAAGTTTAAAATAAATAAAATAAAGTTTTACACCCAATTTTCTATTTACTGAACTGAACTGATAAAAGTTACACTGACCCTACCTGTCTTTATAATCATATGATCTTAACCTCTGATTATTTAAATAATTTGTTATTATTAATAATAATATGATATTTTATTATTTATGACGTTTAAATAAAAATCTTCCTCTTTTAGGCTTATTACAGAATTCATGGATTAAATTATTAATGTAGGGGCAATGTCTAAACCGGTTTATTTTTGAAGGCGTTCACGTTAGCAGCAGTCTCCCGTCCTCGCTTCGCTCCGCTATGTTCAGCTCCAGTACCTCACGGGGGGCTGCAGCCGCAGGTATTCAACAAGGAGGAAGGACGGCGTTCACAAGTAAGATAGTTTAACTAACTTGCTGGAAATTATTCATGTGGTTTAAACACTTTCTGAGGCCTTTTAGAGAGCGAACTTCTTTAAAATGCCCTGTTTTCCTGCTGCCTGGCGCTCAGTAACAGGTAACTACACAACCGGTTACCAGAATTAACAGTTTGGCTAATCTTTTTAGCTAGTTAAGCTAACTAGCTAATTAACTAAGCTAACTAGATAACGCTAGTTCGTTAGGTTAGCTTGCCAGCGGTATAAAACTCACTGTACGTTACGTTTATCTGGAAATAAAGTGGTCTAAATCGACAATAATGTGCCAAAAAATATTTTTTTTTTCCAACTAGGTAATTAGTTAGCGCCAATTAGTCGATTTTCTTATTTAGCGTACCTAAAACTGTACGCTAGCTTAGCTTAGCTTACCTAGCCTAGCTCACCAAGTTAAGCTTACTGTCAGTTAACGAACTGATACATTTTAGATTTAAACGATAATTAATATTAAAAATACATGGACATGTAGGTTTAGCTAACCCAGGTTAATAGCTATATTTCAGTAGGTAAGCTTGTTAACGTTATATCTGAAATTAAATCAAGGTAATAAAGCAGTCAATTAAACTGGTAACTTAGTGAGGTTAGCTAACGCTAGCTAACTAACTTAACGTTAACTAGCTAAACTAGCTAACTTGTTATCTTACAAAAAATAACGTCTGTTTTCTAAATAGTTACAACAGTTTGCATGTTAACTGCTATTCTGTATAAGTAAATTAAATACTGTTGGAAATTTTCTAATATATAATATAACGTTATATGTATTTAATTTTTACGAGATAATCGAAGTAACTAGCGTTAACTAGGTTATGTAACGTTAGCTAGGTTGGCGTTATTTCCTAATACATATGCGTTTAGGTTACCTAACTAGTTGGAGTTAACTTGCCAGTCAAAGATTTGGACACACCATTTCATGTAGTGTTTTCTGTATTCCTTTATTTATTTTATTTTATTTTATTTTTTAAATTAATATTAAGATATAAAAAGGGTCTACATAGCCAGCAATACTGTAACGTTACCAGTTCATATGTTCTAAAGTTAGTTAACTAGCGCTAGCTAGGTCTGCTGCTAATTAGACGCTTTTCTTATTTGGCATAACTGTAAAACTGAATGTTAACTGTTGGTTAGTGAAATGAGAGTTTGTTAACCTGCTCTAGCGTACACTTTATCTGGATTTAAACGTTAGCTAATTAACATAAAACGACTTTAAGTTGGGTATTTTGGGACAGGTATCTAGTTAAGGTTTAACTAACACAGGTCAATAGCTACATTTCAGTAGACTTTGTCATTAAACAACAACATCTTGTATTGCTTTCTTCCCTATGACGGGATCTGTCCTAGAGGTTCAAGTCTGTGGTGGCTCTTCTGTTAGTGTGAACTGCATTTGTTTGTCGTTATATTTCATTCTTCGGTTATATCCATTATTTTAAAGCTATTTTGTAAGTGTTCAATTGTAACAAGACATTTGCATTGAAATATCTTTAAAGATTACAACCTAGATTTGTGTGTTGACACCGTTTTACAGCAAGACTGCAAATGGCACTCAAGAAAATGTGTTTCTCTGGAATCTGCTGACTATTCAGAATAACCTATAGTTGTTCTGTCCTCCTAGACTTGTCTCTCTAGGGCATGTTGCTCTTTTTAACTGTGTCTGATTCACCTTTAATTAGCCCCATACTGAAAGTTACTTTACAGCAAAACACATCCAGACTTCATATGGGAGCAATCTAGATTGGTCCAGCCTAAGGTACACTGCCCTTTGTCTCCAGTTGCATTGGCATGTTGTATCTGGCAACTAAACTGTAGCTGCTCAGACTACAGGAGCCTTCAAAACCCCAACCTGTGTGAAGGTGCGGTGAGGTTTAAAATGGCTCAGTTTCTCACAGAGGAAACGAGGAGTCAGTTGAATTACATTCAGGTTAGGACCTTGCCATGAGTGCCAGAGCTTAAATCCGCTGGGATGCATAGAGCTGGTGGTTAATGTTGGCTGAAAGCTAGTGCGAGACATGGAAGTAAGTTGGATGGAAGAAACAGCTCGTTGGTGTTTTTTTTTTTTTTTTTTTTTTTCCCTGTTGCAGTGTAAGAAATGTGTAAATTTGTAAATTGCTTCCATTTGTTTGTGGTCACAAAGTCCTGAGTAATGAAAATTTGTAGGGCTAAATTGCTAATTACATGACATTAACTTTACAGGTTAAGGCTATTTTGGATTTTTAGCCATGAAACACCCAACAGCAAACTGCACCCTGGGGTGGGTAATGTAAATGGTCTGTTTTGTGATTTGATTTAATTATGTTTTTCTGACCAAGTTGTGGATATTGGCAGTACTTGTGAAACAATATTTAAATAGTAGAGTGATGTAGCCAAAATCGCAGTGCTTATATGAGAATATGTAGTATTGTATTGAATGCCTTAGCTTCATGTAATTGGTCCAAATGTCCAAACAAACTGTGTTTTTACACTGTTAAGTCAACTGGACGATGTTTCTGTTGATCTGGACCAAGAGCATCTCTTTAGGTCAGACCAAATTGTGGTCCTATATATTCCAGGCAGTGGTTTACAACTTCTATCAGATCTGTTTAAAAGTTTCAGTTTGGTTCGAACCAAATTAAAATATCTGATGGTATAAACCAAAGTCTGCAGTAAGGTTGGGTTGAAGATTCTTACTAAAAGAAAATATTTTACTGTGTCATTTATATTCATAGATTAACTGTGTTTTTGTTTTGGTAGATTAAGCATCACTGTGTTATGAAGTGTATGTGAACGGCCATAATTAACAGGACAGTGATTTTCTTGTGATTTAGCAATGCAAGTTCACTTTTCATGATTGTTGTTTCCCTTGGTTTTTTTTCTTGGTAGTGGCAGATAAAGTACTGCATGATTAACAGTTATTCACAGTAGCCGAAGACATATACTTAGACTGAAGCCATACAGTGTATAAACTGTACCTTTTTAAGTATGCTTACATCATGTCTGTTGGTAACTGTGCTTTATAAATAACTTGAACTTAATAATCTCAGTGGCAGTGGTTGAGTTTTATTCAGTGCTGTAATCAGAAACAAGTGTTCTTTCTTATTTCTGAATGGTCATAAATATCAGCTTATGAAACATAATCAGAGTCATAGCTGCAGTCTTTTAGCCCTTCCTGGCCTGCCTTCTGTGCCCTAGACCTTCAAGAATAAGCCTATTCTTTTAGGGCATAATTGTGGGGCTGCTTAGGGTGGAATTGAGTGCAGTGCTCCCTCATGCACATTCCCCCCCTTCCCCATTTGCTCAGTGAAAATTGCTACCCGGGCTGGAAAACCTGTGCACATTCTTAATGGCTGGTTTGTATTGTCACTGTGCAGCAGATTGTCAGATATGTGCTTACTTTGCTCAAGCGGATTTGTTAGACTCAAGAATGGGAATTTTCCATTTCAGACTGTGAAAGTGGAGTGTGTAAAATTTTATTTTACTTTTTTTTTCTCAATTTTTCATTATGAGGAAAGTCTCTATTTTTTTAATTTTTGAGCCTTTGGAATCTTGATCTTATCTGATTTTAATCTTTTTTATCTCACTACAGCAGATAAGACCAAATATCAGTGGATTAGTGTGCTTTCTGTAAAACTAGTCACTAGTCTTAAGTGATATCATTGTCTTGTTGAGAGAGTGAAATCAAAATATTTGTGTGGCATAACACCCTCTGTTATGACATCTTCCAATAGTATGTTAAAGAAGACTATGTTTTTTGGATAATTACCACTTCGTATTTTATCTGGAAACCATGTTCTTGTTTATATGTGTACATGTATCTGCACGCTGGAGGGAATCCTTTTCTCACTGTTGCACAACACACATCTCTCTGCCCAACCCACCATGCTAAAGGTATGCAGAGACAAAGATATTAATTCAGGCCCTGGATACACACACACACACACACACACACACACACAGAGGTTATGCCCTCTTAGATTAATGTGCATTTATTACTCATATGAAGGGGCTTTGGTCAGAGGGGTGGCCCCAGATGGTCAGTTGGACTCTTTAACTCTAAATGGCTTTTTATTTACAGATACCTCTTATGTTTTGTACGGTAAGTGGTGGTGGGGTTAACTCTGGGGATTTATTTCTTCCTTGCCATAAAATGTGCATTTGAGAAATAATAGCGGGCACAAAAACAGCCAAAAAGTCATTTAAATATACAGTCAGAGAAACCCTTCCTTGGGAAAAGGAAGTATACTCAAGAGTATTAAAAGTATGTTCAAATTAGGTAAAGAATACTAAAAGTGCTTAAAGTTCTGTTTAATACACTCAATGAAAATAAATATTAAATATATTTTGTGTATGGGTGCATCAATACACAACGTATTACATGTACAATATATGTCAATAATGTTTAAAAAAAACATACTTAAATCTTCTTAATTTAAATAAAAACAAAATACGAAAAAAGCACACCCTAATGATTTTGTTGTATTTAAATATAGATTAATTTAAATTGAAATATACTTTAGTTGCCATAAGTTGTTTTAAAATAGTAAATTTAGTATGTATCTAGGTATGTATAAATTTTAAGGCTGAAAGTATGTACTTTTCCATGTTAAGTATGCATAAGGGCTTTATAAGGGCTGTTACTGTCTGTCTGTCCTCTAAGTTTAGGCCAGCATTTGTTTAAACAGTGATTAACCATATTGATATTCATAACATTCCTTATAATTCTTGAATGGAATGTAGTGTAACTCATTTAGGTGATGGCAGCATGGAATAAGCTGGAATAAGACTTGCACCTATAATTTATGGGCTGGAAGTTTCATATTGAGCCAAGGCTAATTAATCATTTGGTACTGAATTCAGCACAATGGCAATGAAGAGCTTAAATAGCCTTGTAGTGCTTCCAGGAATGAATGCTTGCCAAAACTAATTTTATTGACAGACTGTTTTCTGCTGCACTCTCAACAACTGTCTGCTTGACATGTTTAAAGTTGAATTTTGTCTTATTACATCAACTGGAAGCACACCTGACTCTGTCTTGATTTAGATCTCATACTTGGGCTCCAGCTTGAATTAAATTAAAACCTTCAACCACACTGCCTACCATTGTCCTTACTGGTCTTTGGGCACCCTTTGTGTTATTGCATTGTATTACTACTTTGGGTCTGAATCACAGGACTTGTGATACAATATTATTACAATACATTGGCCATGATAATGATGTCACAGTACTGTAATTCCGAGGTACAATACTTCACGCCATCTGTGTTACTGAAGAAGATAAAATACTCCTAAATAAGTAAATACCAGGAATCATGGATATATTAGTGTCAGTTTCACAGAATTTCACAACCGATATTCTTCAACACCATAACAGGTTTACCATATTCATTTTATTTAGTGCCACCATGTGAAGTAATGAAACAGGTCTTAAAAGGGTTGTCTTGTTGCAATAAAAATATCAATATTTCACAACATGTGTTGATAATTTATTGCAAACAAGACCAATATGATGCATCATGTTACAATTCAAATTACAATGTTGCTATCAGTATCTATCTTTGCAGTATGTAATACAGTCCAGTTGAAAAACTTGTCTTATGTCTGGTGCGCTTGCATCTACAAAAGTGTGAAATTGAACAATGGACACTGAGAAAATCACCAAGGACTTTCTGTACTTCATTGTATAATTGTGGAATTACTTTTAATGCTTTTGTGAATCACTTAAGATGTAGTCGAAAGAATATAATCTACAGATTCTGAACATATTTGAACAAAGTTTGGATCATTTTCTATCATTAAAACTGTTAAAAAAAAAAAAAAAACTTAAGTAATGGGTGTTGATTGACTAATTTTATGTTTTTCCTCACAGAACCCAAACGAGCGGATTAAGATAAAGGAACCATGTTGATTTACAAAAAACACTGACAGCCTGCATGAGTTGGTGAGTTCTTCTGTTCTTCTAAATAGAAACTTAAAAATAAATACAATGGTTTTCCACATTAACACTAAGTGAAGGACAATGCGTTTTAATTATTCAGAAGTGATTAAATAGACTAAAGCTGCGAATAGCAAACTTGCAATCCTAAATATCTTTAATATTCATATAAATTAATGACCCCGAAGTCTATTATCTAGCTGTCACTGACTGGCTCTCTCCCAGGAGATACCTCATTGTGTATGCTGTCAGGGCCAGTGTTGAGGGGTTAAAGGGTCTACACGCTTTGGGAATGGACTGATTCTCACTGTAACAAAGATTTGTTCAATGCTGGTGTCTATTTGTGTTAATTGGTTTAAGTTTGATGAAGGACAGGCTGCAGTCACAGGTAGGTTTTGATTTTGGTTTGATGCATGACGACCTGAGACAGGTTTGGGTTTCTGAAAGCTACATCCTATAATCAGAAAATTAAGTTGCTGCTATTGGCTATTTACATTTATTTACTAACAGAACAAAATTGTATGCTGGTTTCTGATTGCTTTTTCTAAAATGTTTTCTAATGAACAGCTCTATCCATTGTTTGGGCCAGTCTGACCTTAAGACCCCTCAAATATGTTAGGTAAGTGCAGTCATGCTGTTGTACTTGTTACAGTTGCGTTTGGCTTGTGATGTATTTGGCTTGTGATGTATTTGGCTTTAGATCCCATGATTCAGCTAATCTCCTTTGTGTGTGGCTTTGCGGGAAATACTACAGAAATACCACAGAAGCCATTCCCTTACATTACTGGAATACTGCCAGTACACATTTTTACCATATATCATTATATACCCTGACAGAAGTCATGGGGATATCAGGCTTGGAAATGCCCCATTGTGTAAGTTATGAGGCATTAGTGTTTTGTTAATGGGGTTGAACAGTGAACCAGTGTGTTCATAGCAAGGTAATTAAGTAAAGTGAGCTTACGGTAGTGCTGGGTAATATTGTCCAAAAAAATCTCTATTTTTAAAACATAGAAGTGATTCTTGTTCACAATTATGTTTTTTTAGTTTTTTGCATTTGAACTTCAGTTTTTTTTGTGTTAACTGACAGCACAAAAGAGTTGCGTAAACTATTGTTTCTTTTACATTTAATTAATTAATCAGTTATTTTTTTTATAAATAGTAAGCAGCCATCTTCAATCTTACGTGCAGCTTTTATATTAAACACAATGCAAACATAACCTCCTAGTATTACAATTAAGGAAAAGTGTAAAAATATGAAAATCACTGCCACATAAAAGAGTTCTCTACAGGTTTCTGACATCTACTTGTTTCCCTCCTATATGTATATACGTAACTTCTTGATTATCAAATTCTGAAAATCATATTAAAACAGTAATTTGATTAATGAAATTAATTTTAATTAACCTCCCAGTCCGTCCTAGCTCACAGGGTGTTTTATGTTATTGCACCATGATATATATATATATATATATATATATATATATATATATATATATATATATATATATATATATATATAATTTTTTTTTTTTTTTTTTTTTACATTAAAATTTGCATTCAAATTTTGCCGTATGGCCAAACTAGGTTTACTATAAACAATGAACTTTTAAAAAAAGTATATCTAACAATAAAGAGAGATTCATGTATCTTTTATGCAGTGATAAAAAATACGACAGTTCAACAGAAAGTGATGAGTCTGCACTTTGATGCGTTTTACTGTGCCACTGTACTTTACATGTGCTGTAACTCCACTGGCAGTAAATTTATATGAGCTATGAAAGCTTTTGTTAATGTTTCAGAATGGATCACTGGGCAAGACATTTGGTTTGCTAGTGTTAACTGAAAAAAACTGACTGTGAGGTAAAGTTTAAAACAGGAAAATGTGTTTAGAGCACTCGCTATATGAAGTGTTTTGCCACATTAATTAATTTTCAGGCTATAACCCCAGATGGTGGTAAATTTGACTGCACTGTCCTGTGTGGGCCACTCCATCACAGAGATCCTGGAAAGGTCTTCCTGTGTAGCCATGATTTTTGTTCCTCTCAACCCCTTTTGTGCTCATTATACAGATGCAGTGGCTGTTGTACAGCAGGCTGTAAGAAACTGTCGACTGTGAAGATGTGTAAATAATTCAGTGGAGAGCGTTTGCGCTGCTTCTGAGATGTCCCACAGGGAACCACACAGGAAGCCTAGCTCAGCCAGCAGTAATTCTTCACCAAATTTCTGCTAATGTGAATCCCATATTACTCACGAGTTCTGAATTTCAGAACTGTTGTAAAGAGAAAAGCAGCGCTCACACGTGCTGCCGCCGACCCCCTGCCTCCATTCATACACGCCAACTGTCAACACTGCCTGCAGACCACCAGCTGCAGAGTAGCTCAGACAAAACTATTGTCCAGGGAATTAAACAGGAGATCCAAACACAATATATTTAGCTGTCCTGTTGAAAGAAGTTATTTCTGTTCCTTAAAAAAAAAAAAAATACACTGGGCTGCAACTATAACACTTTCTTGAAAATATTACAGATACTTACTTTGTTTTTTGTTGTATAAATTATGTTGTTATAGTGTTAAACATTACTGTTAAAACAGTAGTAGCTTACATACCTTATAGTAGTTGTTATTTTTATTTTTTGTTTGTTTGTTTTTTGGACACAAACCCTATTACAGAATCCTTCACAAATATAGTCAACAGGGTTTTGGGTGAATAGAGTTTCCTGTGACTCCATTGTAAATCATCAGAAAACAGACCTGTTTTGCACCAATTAATTTGAGAGTAAATTTTGTCATTTTAATCAACCCATTTAATGGAAAAACCTTTTTGCAAAAATGGTAAAGCCCATCTGAAGTTTCCCAGGGGAGACTTTGTGACAAAGTGCAACATCTGTAAGGAAAAGAAAGTTATAAAAAAACAGCTAGATAACATGATCAGTTTGCAAGCATTTTTATCACATTTTCGATTTTTTAACACTGGCTTTATATGTAATCTTCTATATTATTGATTTTTGTTTAAAAAGAGGCATCACCCTAATTATTCATGAGATCTGTTCTGTCTTTTTCCCACCACTGAAACTTGCAAGTTTGCAAGAATTCCGATCTGGCTGTTCAGAATGAGTCGTGTTGCAACAAAATTGGATATGTAACAGATTTCTGTACCATATCTACCATATATTCTTACAGATAACAGATATCAGATGTGCTCCACTTTTTATTCAGTTAAAAAAAGCACTTTTCTCTCTTTCTGTGGATAAGCATTTGCTCACATAGTCTGGACTATTTTTGATGAATAACGTTAGAAGGCAAGCAGAACTGTTGAGGTCAAGATTACGTACTGCCAGTTCTCACACTAAATCTGAGGGAATGTTCTTCAGTAGATATTTCCAAAGAGCAAAAACTTGGTCATAGCAGGGGAATGAAGGTTTCCTTAGCTCAAAGGCATTATTTATGGTTGGGCAGTAATGTGTATAAAAGTACGGGGGAGAGAAAAAAGAGAGACTGATTTGAGAACAGCTGTCCTCAGGCTATGTAGAAGATCAGATAGAATCCTCACGTGCACCAACAGGCAAGTTTGGGAAGGGGGGAGGAGAACATGGGAGAATTAGCCCCTCAGACCCAGAGAGAGATAGAGAGAGAGAGATTTAGATGCGCTTGGTTAGAGAGAGGGGGAGGAGCATTCACAGGGTGAGTTAACAGAGCCATTGACAGTACCACTGTGGAGCTGAAGTATGAGTGTGTGTGTATGTGGGTCTGCAGGGGTTCTCTAAGTGTGTATTACCCTCTGTCTCCCACAGATAGAGACCACTGGAGAGAGGCGTGTGGTGACAGCAGTTGCTCTCGCACAGTGATTAGCTGCTACCTTGAAGACTGCAAGCTTTGGAATTACTGAGCTTTAAAAGTTTCTGAGCTTTGTGGCTCCAGAGGAATTCACTGAGGGTAAGTCTGTCTCTCTCTCGTTCAGAGCCTTGCTCTGTCTCTCTCCACCTGTTTGTGGAATTCAGCCTGTGTGCTCCTACAGCCTCCAGCCATGCCTCTCCATGCCTGAGCAAGCCACTCTGTCACAAGTCATGTAAAGTCATATAAACTCTCTCTCTCTCTCTCTTTCTCTCTCTTTCCTTCTCTCTCCTTCTCTCTCCCTCTCTCACTGCTTTAGAGTTTTAAAGTTAATTATTTTAGTTGGAGATAGATAAGCTGCTACATTATTGTTTTTCTATAAGATTTAAATGTATTGAAATGATTAAAACAGTAACCTAAAAGTAATGAAAAACTTGTATCATTAAAAGTTTTTAACCAGGCTCACAATGAATGAAGTCACTGCAAACCTGTCCGGATGCTGTTGTATACACTGTAATGATCTTTTTGTGTTGGAATGCTCTGTTATTGCATTGCCCAGGGGCCACCAGACACTAGCTCATGGTTCTGTGTGTTGTGTGTGTGTGTGTGTGTGTGTGTTTCTGTATAATATAAAGTTAACACACAAAATCCTTTTTTTTTAAACTTTAGAAGATCATAGTACAATATATGTCCCAGCACAATCAAACGCTTTGTATGCAACAGGCAAACATTCAATGTCTGCCAGCTGAGGAAGGTTCAAGCCATAGGCGATAGAACTAAAAAAACGTGGTGATTAGTTTTGTTTAGCATCTGGTGCACACAATTCTAATCTGCATGGCTTTGGTCAAAAATAAGTAATTTTGTTCTAAACATGGTGAAAAAGTGCTTTAAACATTCCGAAATGGTAAATTCAAAGCTTAAGAAAGTCTGAGAAATGGCTCAACACTGAACCATCTGGTGTTTGTAGGTGTTTGGTAGGTTGTCAGGGTACCACATAGATTTCATCTCTCATTAACCTACTGATGAGGTATCTATCATTGAGACATCCTGCAGCAGATCATGTAAATCTTGTAAGTTGTGAGGTGGGATCTCCGTATTTTGGAATTGTTTGTCTTGCTCAATTCAACAGATCCTGTGGTGAGATTTTAGTGATTTAGTGATATTTGTTCCCCTCTACTTTTTCAGATTCTAGCTCCATTAACTTCAGGAACTAAAGCAAATACTATTCCTTGACAGCTGCCATTGTAGTGAGATGATGAATTCTATGCACTTCAGCTCTGAATGGATTTGATGCTATGGTTGATTTGTGTGTGACGAGTTGAAGTTGGCTGATTTCTTGCAGGTGATTTATAAAAAAGGCCTATAGCTGGGTTTGAAGGAACGGCCTGTGATTTAGACCACATGAGGAGCAGAGTGTGTGGGAACAATAATAATGATTCTCTATCTCTGTCTTTCTCTCTTTCTCATACACACACTTTGATTCTATCAGTGTTGTTAGTCTATATTTGTCTTTCTCTCTCTTTAGCTGACTAAATCCTCAGGGTGAAGGGGTTTGTGATAAGAGCTCAGAAACACATTGCAGACCACAGAACAGAGGAGTTATACAGGATATTACGGCTCATCCATACACAATAATGGAAAGAAATCTCAGTGCCGTGCGCATAGTTTCATTTCCTCTTTAGGAACTTCTGCCTGCCTGCTGGTCTACCTCCTTCTTCACCAACCCCTTTATTTGATCATGTTTGGGGGGCAAACTTTGCCATGTTGGCAGCTTTGCTTTGAAAAGAGCTATTTTTATATATTTTATATATTTTGCAAAAATGTTGCCCCTGGATGTTTTTCTGAGGCTGAACACTGCATACAGCTTGCAGCTTATCCAATATTCTTCATCCCTCTCTTTTTCTTTCTTTATCTCTCTCTTCTGAGCTTTTGGAATTAGACAAACACTGCAGTGTGTTTTTCCCTCACCATCTATTCTAGTGAGTTGTCAAGATTATGTAACAGATTGGCTCAGGACAAGTATTCCTGCTCACCACTGAACCCATCCGATACACTTCAGCGAACAGCCACTGATTCCATGGAGGCACTGATTTGAGCAACACTCCACTGTAGATAAAACACTCACTGTAAAAATGTCTGTAACATACCTGTAAAATTACTGTAATTATCTTGCAGCACATTCTCCACTGTGGTGCTGTTCATTTACACTACTGATTTTCTATACCAGGGGTGTCCAAACTTTTTTTTTTGTTTGGGGGCCAGAAGGAGAAAAATATGTGCAATCACGGGCCACAGACCCTGTAATAAAACAAATAATGAAATATACCACTTATAAAAATACATTTTCTTAATTATCCAACCTGACATGCCTGACATTTTCTGCATTTGCTGTCCTTTTAAATTTCTTTGGAGTTGTTAGACTTTTTGGCCCGTTTTCTCCACTGCAACTGAACACATTCGCCGCTTTTACACCGTTTGGTCTCGCCGCAAATAGACTTTTTGGCCGTTATCCGCGATACAACTGTGCATTGTCGCCGCATATAGACTCTTTGGCCTGTTTTCTGCGCTACAACTGTGCAATCTTGCCGCTTTTAGACTCTTTGGCCTGTTTTCTGCAACACAACTGCGCATTCTCTCACATAATACAAACCTGCGGGCCAACTTTAGTTTTATTTCTAAAATACCTCGCAGGCCACTTAAAAAAAAGAAAACATGCCACTAATGGCCCGCGGGCCGTAGTTTGGACACCCCTGTTCTATACTGACATAAAAGAAGAAGTGTGTCAGTTGATCATAATTGAAGTGATTATGATTATTAAATATGCCAACAAAACAAAAAAAAAATAAAATATAATAGTGCAAAAGGAATTTAACAAGGTATATAAGTTAGAATCTGCCTGTAAGTCACATGATTTTTCAGTCTTTTGGCACAAGTAGCAAGGGACTGTAAACAACTGACCCTATGGATTGTCCAGTTGTTCGAGCAAAGCTTACATCACTCTGCACATGACTGGTCACTGTAGCCCTTCATGATGTATTTAGCAAAGACACTCGCATTTCTAAAACTGTAAAAATATGTCTCATTGTACTAATTTAGTACACCATAAATCATTGTGATAGCAGTACCAGTGCTGCAAAACTAATTTTAGCAGTTAATGAAATATATTGTGCAGCCCAGATGCATTTGGGACCATATTAGATTAATTTTGAAGTATGTTCATTGAGGTTAGGGTCAAATTTCAGTGAAGTAAAATAAAAATTTATCTCCTAAAGGTGAAGGTTCGTGCCACTTCTCCTGACTATCTATTTTCTCAGAGTCAAGCTACTTCCTCCACACAAATCAATACAGTCCATTTCTTAAACTCCACGGTTGGGTTGCTGTCCTTTTCAGCCTTGAAAATGTATGCACTTTGATGTCACGCCATGTTTTATCACACTTTATTCTGATGACACTGTGTCATCCGTTTAAGATATTCTATTGACGTGCTTTGTGATTCAGCCAGTAGCTTAGAGATTAATGTGTTAAAAGCTCAATCAATACCACAACTAGCCTTCCACGCTTGTCTGACTCTTAATGGTCAAGGAAATCAGATATATGCTTTGTGGACAGTCTAGAATTTTCCACAGTCACAGCTGAGAAGCCTATTTCCTGGAAGTAGTGATCTGCAGAAACCTGAATGAACCCAGGCTTTATGTGTTTCCACTTAGAAAGTGATTTTTATTAGCAGAGTTTACTGAATGGGTTTACTGATACACTTACACTAACACTATACATTTTACTCATATTTGGTGCAGTTCAGACTTGTATACAGCTTTTAGAAGAAATGTATGGTTTGTACATGAGAAAAAAAATCTATATAATCTGTTGCTCTAACCTTGAGTTTAGAACGGGCCCAAAAAAAACAGCCTGACCCTACCCAAGCCTGTGCATATTCTGTCCGAGCCTGACCTGGCCCACCTCATAAACAGTCATTATGAGCCTGAGCTCAATTTAAGTCCACATTTTTAGTTAGTAGAGCATTAAAACTAACCTTTTTAACTGCAAATGTGAGTGCATACCTGTACTTTATGATTTCTGCCCCCAGAAGTTCCTTTTTTTGTCTTTTTTTTTTTCTATTTTCTATTTATCTTGTTTGAACTGTATCTGCGAGGCTAATCTCACCTGCTTAGATAAAGCCACTCAAGTTTCCACTGAAAACTAGCTTCAGGAAATTGAGAAGTCAATGCATGCAGTTTTGTTTCTAAGTAAAATAAGGTTGTTTTAGAAGTATAAGAAACAAAAGAAAGAAGGTGCATCATGACAGTTTCCCAACATGTTTACCATTCAGTCAGGGGCTGGGTGGATGTGTTCTTTCACACTGATTATGCAACACTGTACACTGTTTTTCTGTATTCACCAACTAACTGTTTCTCTCTCCCTGTCTCTTTTTCCCTGTCCTACCTCCTCCTCATTCAACTCATATTATCACTGTCTGCAAAAAATGGGGTTTTATGAGAAAAGTTTTATGAGTTCAGTGTACCAGAGAAAGTTCGTCATGTGCTGTACAGTTGCATCAGTCGGGAGGATCTCTGTTTGTGTTTGTCTTATATAATGTGAGCAGTCGTTGTTTTAGTAGGATCACTTTATGTTCTCTGTTAAGACTATTTTGATAGACAGGGCTAGTGTGATGTGAAGCATATCTTACTTTTTCAATATTTTGTTCAATTTGTTTTGTTTTCGCTCATTGTAAAGTACAGTAGTTGCACTTGGGTACAGACCAGAACAGCTGCACTGAGATGCATTATTACACTACTACACTACGTATAGATCTTGTTTACACTTGGGTCACTTCATGCATCTTGAGTATCAGGATTATGTCTGGATAAGGCCAAGCCACAAAGTCTAAATGTGCCAAATACACATTTAAAGCAGATACATTTTTATTTGGCCAAGGACAATAGGAAGGCATTAGTCTGGAGCTCTGAAAATCAAACCAAATCAGGAAAAAACTTCCCAGTTCACAAACCTGTTAACTGATTCAAACCAGACAAACTGTAGGTGTGTGAACCCTACCAGCTAAAAGTTTAACTGAAAGATGAATACTAGAAATACTATGAAATTTGCCTCAAATTAACTAAACCCTGTAAAAGTGCATATTGTCTTGTGGGCATTTTGTTTGTTCTGAATTCTTTAAAGGAGATGATTGTGTACTTATCATTTTT
Source organism: Astyanax mexicanus (assembly GCF_023375975.1). Lineage (NCBI taxonomy): Eukaryota > Metazoa > Chordata > Actinopteri > Characiformes > Acestrorhamphidae > Astyanax > Astyanax mexicanus. Next base: position 8,370,656 of record NC_064430.1, read on the forward strand.
GTTAATTTTCTAATTGCAGGAAGTCCTCTGAAGCACTATTTTCCCAGGAAGAAAGAGAAGTGTTGACTTCCATTTGTCTCGAGTAGAATGATTGGCAGCTCCTTGTAGTCTCCATTCAAAACCCACACAATAACAACGCCCATGCCAGACAGCATTCCTGCAAGCCTCAATACAGACAATATTTCTCTTATTCCTTCCTATTGATGCAACTCAGCAAGACAGTCTAGGAGAGCTTGTCTCTTGACAAGTCTTGATCATCATTATTACTCCAATATGAGTAAAGGGGCCACTGCTGCTGTCATTTATCAACAGAAAGCATGCACAGGTCTTCTCTTCTGTTTGTGATTTGGTTTTCGGTATTGGCTCTGTAGCTCTCTCTATTGTATCTGTTATTTTTTTGTTGGTTTTGCTGATTGGCTTTGTAAGGAACATCTTTAGAGCTTCATTTTCATTATGGTTTTAAATATATATTCATTTATGTATAACGATTTTGTTGTAAAATCCTATTAGTCTAAAAACATCTGGCCTCTATAATCTATGTAAGCTTTTGACACACCTACACACACTAATGTCAGCCAGATGATGGAGCTTTTTCATTAGATATTTATGAAACACAGAGTGTACGGCTCATTTCATGCAAAGTCTGTGAATCGTTTGTCATTTGTCTGTCTGTGTTGTGAAATGAAGGTCAGAGGTTAATGGTTCTGTGAAGTCTTATTTAATAATACATACCTGACCTGTCTGAATCCCTTAGGCGAGCATCAAGCTTTACGTTGTGTATGTATTAAACTCATCAACCATGCTGTTCTGCATGATGTGACATACACACCCCCCTACACACACATACAGCTGTCAGGTTTGAGAGGGTGTAGCAATAGACTGTATCCAGATTTTCGGCCACAATAATTTTCTTCTGATCAAAAAAAGTTGAACTGAATGACATGTAACAGGAAGATAGAGCAAAAACAGGAGAAACTGGAGATATGATGCATAGATCCGCCTTGTGCTGCTACAACACAATTGATCATATAATATATTCTTAATGTTTCTTGTGGTTTCTGGCAATAGTTCTGTTAGTTTTCAGTTGGGGCCTCTGTTCTTTCCTCTATTATTTTCGGTAGATACTGACTAATATAAAGCAAGAACACCCTACAAGACCTGCCTCATGTTTTGAATTTTCTGACCCAGTTACCTAGCCCTTATGATTTGACCCTTGCTAAAGTGGTCTTAGTCCTAATGCTTGGCCATTTTTCTTGCTTTTAACAACACGTCACCTTTAAGAACTGTTCACTTATTCACTTACTCTCCAATATAGCCACCCCTTGACAGATGCCCCTGTAGATGAAAATAATCAATCAAGATGTGGATATTATAGCCTGAAGATTGCAAGGTTGGCAATGCTCTCTCTGGATGGGCAGATGGTGCATCTTTATCTTTATCACTTCCATATTGATGCTGTCTGGAACAGGCTTCTGTTGGCTAATGTATTAGACCTAGGATCCGGCGCTTTCCTCTGAATGCACTGGCTGCCTAGTTCATTGGCAGAAGTTGGAAAAGAGGCGATGGGTGGCTCCAGAAGGAGGGGAGGCATGTGCTCAACCTAACCCTAGTCCTAGTGAAGGGAGCATTGCAAGTGAGTGGTTATGTAATTGTGAAGAATTATAAATATAAAAAAAAATATACTGCCTTTATAAAAAAAAAAAACAATTGTCATAGTACAAAAATCTTGTTTTTATTGGAGCTGAACGCGACTAATAAATGAAAGTTTTCACACAGATTCAGTTCAGTAGTTTTAACATGGTACAAAAAGGCCATTGTCTCCCATCAATTTTTGCATATGACCTAAAAATTGACCAACATTTTTTAATTGTTAAGATATAAAAATTAATTTTGAACAGGTCAGAATTCCATGCTTCCTGCATGCTACAGCACTGAGATGGGTTAGTTGCAGCCCTCTGTAAATGTGTTCAGTTAAGGTCTGCAATCAGTGTGTGTCCTCGTGAGGCTCCATCTATTGAAAGCAAGTGAAGAACATCTGCATTTACTCACGCGTGTTTACTCAATTGTGAGTGACCTACTGAGAAACCACAGGCTGATGAATGTGCTTAATATAGGTCAGGTTACCTTTAAAGACTTTATTTGAAGTGTGTGTGTGTTTTATTTAAGTGTTTCTATTCAATGTTACTACAGGTGTGCACGTACTGTATCACATGCCACTAACAGTGACAGTGCTTTGAAGTTCAGGTGTGTATTTGAGACTTTAACCTAAGAGACTTGTGTATAAAGTTTGTGTGTGCTCAGTTAAGATCCTTTTACCATAAAAGATCTTGTCAATATTTAAAGCAGCACTAGGTAGGATTTTCTTGATTTTTGATCTTTTTAAAGAAGTAAAATTACAGCTTGAAACTCACTGCATTGCTGCATTGAAGTGTAACAGGAGGAATAGCAGTGCTCTCATGTCTGTGCCGGAGCTCCTCTGAGCTCAAACAAGACTCTGTAAGTTTTCCGAGACGGCCGCGGCCAGCGCTCACGAGAACTGCGACCTGCTTTCCGACCTTTAGTTCTAACAGTTCTACAGAGACTACTGGTTCATTCTTTACAAACTAACACACAGACACTCTGGCTAAAGCTGGAAAGAGACCGAATATGTCTGTGAAAGCCAGAAAACGAGAAAGAGAAACTAATCCGCCTGAAACATTTATTACACTCTACAACTGTAGGGGAAGCCCACGAGCACAAAATCTCAATCCTACCTAGTGGAGCTTTAATTTAGTAAAAAAAAAAAAAAAAAACGTGTTGTAGCATTAAGGCGTTAGCCAGTACTAGTCTCTTAAATGCTGAAATGTCTTTAGCTGAAGCTGAGTGCTACTAAAAAGCTTATTAATGATGAGACGGGAGATCTGGTTTCTTCGTCTCTTGCTCCCTCACTCTTTCCGCTCTCTCAAGTGTGCTATCAGTGTCTTTCATTTCCTTGCAGGACTAAAGGAAATACATTTATTGACTTAAAGGGTATGTGTGGTACTGATACTGCTATTGTTATAAAGTAATACTGTGAAACTAAATTGTTATTCAGTCTCTGCGTCTATCGTTTTGGCTGTATCTTCAGCAGATGTGTTAGCTTAGGTCTTCTGGCATCCCTGTCTGTCTGTGTTTGTAACTACAGTAGCTCTGTTCTCATGTGACTGTGGAGAATATGATTATGACAGCACTTTCCTAATCTTCCCTTTGTGGAGCTCAGGGTGGGTTGGCAGACACTGGCTTGGCAGTTGGTGTAGTTAAGTCAATAGTAAAGACTGCTTTGATTGGTGCCCTAAATCGTTAACAACATTATTAGCAGGAATTCGTCCATTACAGTAAGCTGAGTGAGGTTTGATTCAGGCCAGCCATCAGGCTATTTCTACTATTTCTACATATTTGTAACATCCATTCTCATACTAGGGATCAAATGCCTGTTGCCTACACATTACCATAAAAGCAATGAAGAAAAGAATGTGACCTAGTGGACAGAGACTGTTCTTGTATGTCCAAAAGTCAGTCCAACTGGGACATGTGTTTTTAACTAGACTCATTAATTAATGGAAATTATTCATTGTTTTAACTATATTTTTTTAAATAATTGATTATAATTAACTTGCTATAACATTGTCTAAGCATATTTATTTCAGATTCTGACCCTAGATTCTGATTAGAAACCAACAACTTTTCACACAATGTCAGCAGTTCTAGGGTAATGAAAGGTAACATGTTTCCTCTGAGACCTTTTGAAATTTCATTATTGTAAGGCACATTGTGTTCGTCAGGTTATGAGGCTTATTGCTGTAAGACAGACTGCTCTTAAAATCTCTAAATCTGACCAATAAACATATGCTGCTGTCTGCTGTGATCCAGTAAGGGGTGTAATCTGAATCAACTTGACAGTTCCAGTTACTCTGCTGTGTACACAATCTGTTAAGCTCATTTATTTACTTAATCCGTGATTGCTCACAAGCATGATCCTTAAGACCCACTCTGCCTTTACCAGTATTCCTCCAGTACTCCCCACTATTATTGCAAGATCTCCACCAATACAACCAAGTAAGTACTTGCCATTGTAAGTACTACTTCAGCACTCTCAGCACTTCTTAGCCTTGCCAGAACTTCAGCAGCACTTACTAGCAAGACCATAACTCCTATTTCTCTCCGCAGCAATGCCCAAACTCCACCAACACTCCCAAGCAACACCAGAACTCCTACATCGCTCCCCAGCAATGCCCAATCTCAACAAACCCTCAAGTAATGCCAGCACCCCTCCAGCACTTGCCAGCAATACCAGAACTTCTTTAGGGCTTCCCAGTAATGCCAGAACTCTACTAGCACACCCTAGCAATGCCAGAACACCTCCATCGCTCCCCAGCAATACCAGAACTCCTTCAGCTCTTCCCAGCAATACCAGAACTCCTTCAGCTCTTCCCAGCAATACCAGAAATCCTCCATCATTCCCCAGCAATACCAGAACTCCTCCATTGCTCCCCAGCAATACCAGAACTTCACCATCGCACCCAGCAATACCAGAACTCCTTCAGAACTCCCCAGCAATGCCAGTACTGCACCAGGGTTCCCTAGCTTAATGTATTTTTTATTTATTTAAATATTGTAAAGTTTTCCTTTAAATATTTCAGTTTTTTTCCTGTCTTGCTTCTTGTTGAATATATATATTCAAACACACATACATTTTAGGTATGTATTTAGAATCATATGACCTATTGCACAATTTGAGTGTCTGAAAATGGGCCGTTAAGTATTTGTTTTGTAAAAGAAATCTTGTGCTGGTTTGACTGGTTCTGTACCACAAGCCAGCAGTTAACGAACTGTCTGCTATCTTTCCAAAATCAGGTCTGTTTTATCCACCCAAAGTCATTTAATCCTCCACAGCTTGATTAAAATTGCCCACTTGGACAGGAAACTACCCGTCTGGGAACAGGGGAAGTAGATATAGATATAAATGCCTAAGAATGTGTGTAGTATCACCTTACCTGTGTGTTGCCAGCGGATGGCCATAGGCACTTTATACTGCATATTTCATCAAAATAGAGACGCTTATGTGAGTTTGTGCCAGCTAATAGGAAAATGATATTAGTAGTTAATTCAGAGATGACCTACATTTGTCAACCCTGTGACACAGTTCAGAATTATTTGACATATAGGGATACTACAGCTAGTTTTGTTTACTTCATCGATTCTGCAGTGTAAAGCAGTTTTCTGTGAAGAAACTGGCTGTTTTGTTGTGACCTGACCAGATGTTGACAGCATGATGACCAGAAATAAGCAGTGTTAAGTGGCAGTGAGTTTTCTGTGACTGTAGTCGTAATGGTAGTCCTGTCATATGCTGTGTTTGTTTAAATGCCAGAAATGTTTTGCCTCAGATTAAGAAGCACTTTCTGACAAACAACAGCCGTGTGTGTGTCTGTGTGTGTGTGTGTGTCTGTGTGTGTGTGTCTGTGTGTGTGTGTCTGTGTGTGTGTGTCTGTGTGTGTGTGTCTGTGTGTGTGTCTGTGTGTGTGTGTGTCTGTGTGTGTGTGTGTCTGTGTGTGTGTGTGTCTGTGTGTGTGTGTGTCTGTGTGTGTGTGTGTCTGTGTGTGTGTGTCTGTGTGTGTCTCTGTGTGTGTCTCTGTGTGTGTGCCATGGAAACCGCTACAGATCTACAGAAGCCCCCCATACCCATCATTCCCCTCTCATGTCGGCACAGGTTTCAGCTCTGTATGGGTATCAGTGTATAATTTAAGCTTTACCTTATTTGAGCAGTGGGTGTTGCACCTTCCTTTTATATGTGTGACCTTTATAGAGCCCTGAAACAACACAGGTATTCTTTAATTTAAAGCTTATGTTGTAGAATGCAATCAATTTCTTACTTCAATGCTCCACACTCTAGAAAAAAATGTTTCTATAAAACAGTTACTTAAATTAAAGCAAAAATAAACTTTTTTTTTTTATACCCTGGATTTTATGAGAAATGGTAAATAAACCTTTTCCTGTACCAATCTTTTGAAGGTGTAGGAAACAGTACTCACCGGTCTCTATCTTTATCTGTAATTTCTGTAAAGAAAAGATTCATACTTTTAAAAGTTACAGAATTATCGGTCTCTTTTCTAGTTATGATGAAAGTGTGAATGTGCTGTGTTGAAGCACGGCTTAACTACAGACAAAGGCTTTGGAAAAATTTTATTTTTTCTCTTCTTTTTTTCCAGCTTTAGTGAACGGCACATTTGATATAAGGGAAAATTGTGCAAAATTGATTTTCTTTTTGATTTTTTCTTCATCTGTCACATTTCTGTTAATGTCCAAGCTAAATATCTTGTTAGCACATGGCTACCTACATTTAAGACCTAATTGAATTTCATATAATATTGCCATGTCTTTGTGTTTTGTCTCAGTGGAGCCTCAGGTTGCTAATGACAGCTGCCCTCACCAGACAGACTGACATGAATCAGTATAATTATCATAGGAGCATATGGCCATGTTTAACCAATGTTCATCCCAGTTTTCCTTTGTGTTCACTTGAAAAGAGGTGAAAAGAGGTCAGTCGTGTTTGTTTGGAGCTCTTTCTCTCTATATATTACATTAGCAGACAAGCCTGTCTTGCCTTTGATCAGCTGTAGCCCCTACACCCTTTTAAGCAGCCTATATAATCTAATTTAGTTCTGACCCCTGAGCTCTCCAGCTCGTCTCAAACCTGAAGCTGCAGCTCGGCTGTTACATATCACACAGCATAGCATCTGATAGCAACGCTCTCGTTCTTTAGCTCATGTCAGATGACTTTACTTAGGCTAATTGAACTTTAGAGAGACACAGGAAGACCAGCTGTGTTTACTATCAGATGGGACTAGTTTAAAATCATAACTGTAGAATTTTAACTTTTCTGTTGAATTTGTGCTGGTTTATTATATTGTTTACTAATTATTGTGATGTTGGCACTCAACATGTATTTATTAGGTATTAATATAAAAGATTGGTAAGTATTCTGACTCTGCATGTTAAAATATTTTTGGACACTCCTTCAAATGAATGCCTGCGACTACTTCATTTAGAGTTTTATCTATTGCTGACGTGTGCATACTCAGTTTATCTAGTTCATGTATATTCCAAAAGAATATTCCCAATAGAACAGGGCTCACAAAAGCAGATACACATGAACCTATTAGCACCTATTGGCCTTGTATTGGACTACAAAGCCCTCCACCGTTTGAGCTGTAAAGAAATGGAAAGTACTGTGTTTTCTGAAGTAATGGTTCTCTTCCGTAAAGCACTTTTAAAATCAGCTGCATATTCTGGGTTGAGGTATGATGTAGTAATCCTGACATCACTATTGCCATTGCAAATACTCACAGCAAATGCCCTGAATCTAATAGAAAGACTTTCATGGACAGCAGTGACAGGACAAAACTATTTTAAATACACTAATTTTGAACGAAACAATGAATATGCACAGGTCCCAATGCTTTTGTTGATGTAATGTAATGTAGTTGTTTATACAGGCACATTTTTGGGGGTTTTAGATTAATTTTTTTAGTCATTGAGGCTAGACTGTAAATCTTAAAGCTGATATTTTAATTATCTAGACTATAGGGTGCGCTGTGGGATCTCTCCTCTCCACCAGAGGTTTTAGCAGCAGAGAGTAATAACTGCAGTGCTGCAGTGTGTTTTAAGGCTCATAAAAAGCAGCTATGATGTATTAACCCTGCAGAGAGAGAGAAGTAGGAGAGCGTAAGAGTAAGAAAGGTACAAGAGTACAAGAAGTCAAAGAAAAGAAAAAGCTAAAAGCTGAGTGCCTTATGATTTGTAAGTCTGTCTGTTTGTCTGTTAATGCTTCACTAATGAGCTGTCATCATTTAGTGATTTGGTTCTATACTGAAACAGCCAAAGTATACACATATATGTCCCTATGATTGACTAGCAATGTGGTGGAAATACAAGAGCTCTGTTAGTTTTAAAAGTTTTCACCGGCTTATAGAATAATACTGGCTCTGTGGTGCTCCTTTGAGATCCTGGATAACCATTGAAGACCAGGGTGAGAGGAGGTAGCAAAGAATGCAGAAAGGCAGAACAGGACTACAGTGTGTAATTATAGAAATACAAAGTGCTTCTATGTGGTTAGTGGATCTGATAAAATAGGCAGTGAGTGTAGAAATGAGGAGTTGGTGTTAATGTTTAATACTCAAGCTGTTTTTAAGGCATTTGTGGATCTAAGATTTGTGGCCACCAAGGGGCCAGATATTATTTCCAAGTCACACCATGTTTAAACACTTGAATGTTACTTAAAAATGCTTAAACAGTAAAATCTTTGGAGTTAATTTTGTGACAAAGGTTGATCTCGATTTCCAGATGTTATACTTTTGTGTTAAATTCTACATGCATTTTTACTGTACATTTGACAAAATACTTTCAAACACACACAGCATGTGTGAGAATCTTTTTTTATTCATTTTTTAAAACCTTTTCATTTTTATTAATACATACAGCTCAGGAAAAAATTAAGAGACCACTTCAGTTTATTTCAGTTAACCTACGGACAACATTTCTCCCAAATTCCAAATAGAATTTTGTCATTTAAGCAATTAGTTGCAGAAAATTAGAAATGTCTGAAATAACAAAAATTATACAGAGCTTTCTGACCTCAAATAATAAAGAAACACGAGTTCATATTCATGAAGTTTTAGGAGATCAGAAATCAATATTTGGTGGAATAACACTGGTTTTTAATTACAATTTTCATGCATATTGACATGTTCTCCTCTACCAGTCTTACACACTGCTTTTGGACCTTATGCGCCTCCGGGTGCCAAAATTTAAGCAGTTCAGCTTGGTTTGATGGCTTGTGATTATCAGTCTTCCTCTTGATTATATTCCAGAGGTTTTCAAATTGATAAAGTCAAAGAAACTCATCATTTTTAAGTGGTCTCTTATTTTTTCCAGAGCTGTATATATTTTATTAAACCTGGTTCTTTCGTTAGTCATCAAAATGCATAGATATGTCAATTCTGGATCGTTACCTTACGAGATGACTTGAGGTGAATTAAGGTGAGGTGAGTTATTGGATTCTATTTGGCATGTCAGTGTAACTGTCAGCTTACCTTATATAGTAACTAGTAAAAAATATATAAAAACAGTCATGCTCTATATTTAGTTTAATATTCACCTTCCCAAACTCAGGCAGAGGTCATTACCTGAGGCCTGTTGTACTATTTATTGCGTGCACTCAAACTCTCAGACACGAAGATCGATTGCAATCTCTGGCATGTCTGGACATTTGTGCCATAATCACCCCCCTCCTGGCCCCCACCTAGTTTAGCTTGTTTCAAGTTTAAAAATCCTTTTGCTTTCATATAAATCTCTTTATCACTCTTGCAGATTTCCTTGTTGCATTTTTTAGTGACGTCTTATCTGTTTTATCAACTCCATTACGCAGCAATTAGCAACACTAATGCCGCCCATATCCTTCATCACTCTGTACGCTCTTCCGTGTGGCAGTCTGAGAAAAGACTAAACTTGAAAAACAGTGCTGTTCAATATGAGCCTGCAAGGCCTAGCATAATGAGAGTCCTAAGAGTTTGCGTGTACACACACAAACACACACACACACACACACACACACACACAGGACCTCTCCTTTCCTCCTGATGGCAGTTAAACTGAAATACTGTATAATATAACATGTCATCCATTCACCCTGAGAACAATAGCAGGTCTGCTACTTGCCTCATGGCAAAACTTTCCACTTTTTTGCCACAATAGCTACAGATGAGACTGAATTCACTCTGCTTCCTGCCCCGGTCACGGCTGTTTTCACTCCAACAATGTATGTTTGGGCCTGGAGGAGCTTGCACGCTTTAGGCCTAAATTAGAATAATTCGTAACTGTCCAGTGTCAGATAGGCTTACACCTAGAAAGACTAACACAAGGACAGAGGGGAAGGGAGAGACTATGCAGATAAAGTGAAGAAACACTGAAGAGACTCTCTCGCTGGAATTGCTTCTTCTGTATGCATATATTGACGTTGAACTCTTGAACTCTATTTCTCTTAAGGCAGAGAGTAGTATTCCTTGTGTTTTATCCTCTCATCTCCTTTAATAATGTGATATCTCAGCAACTAACATCATCAATGTTTAAAAAAACAAACATAGATCAGACTACAGTTTCAATGATTGTGCCATTCATAACGTTATCTGCTTTATAAGGGGATTTGTACTATTGTTGGTGTTTTTTGCAAGGACCAGACAAACTGTATAAGATGTACAGTGAGTCCAAGAAGTATTTGATCCCTTGCTGATTTTCTTCGTTGGCCCACTAATAAAGACATGATAATTCTATACTTTTAATGGTAGATGTATTCTTACATGGAGAGACAGAATATTAAAAAGAAAATCCAGAAAATAAATCTAAGGAATATATATTAATTGATTTGTATTTCATGGAGTGAAATAATTATTTGATCCCTTAGTATTCATTAGCAGTTCTGGCTTTTACAGACCAGTTAGACACTCCCAATCAACTTGTTACCTGACCTGAAGCCACCTGTTCTCACTAATCACTTGTGTGAAAAACACCTGTCCACAGAATCAGACAGATCACACAGATTTCAAGTCTCCAACATGGGTAAAACCAAAGAGCTGTCACAGGACCTCAGAGTCAGAATTGTTGACCTTCACAAAGCTGGAATGGGCTACAAAAAGATTAGTAAGGTGTTGGATGTGAAAGTAACAACTATTGGTGCAATTATCAGAAAGTTTAAAGAGTATAACATGACAATCAACAGACCTCGGCCCGGTGCTCCAAAGAAGATTTCGCCTCGTGGGGTGGCAATGATGCTGAGAACGGTCAGAAATCGTCCTTCAACCACTCGGCAGGAGTTAGCAAATGACCTGAAGGCAGCTGGGACCACAGTTTGCAAGGAAACAATTGGCAACACTTTGCGCAACAATGAATTCACATCCTGCAGTGCCCGAAAGGTACCCCTGCTGAAGAGAGCACATGTGGAGGCGCGCCTCAAGTATGCCAATGATCATTTGAAAGATGAACCAAGTTATTGGGAGAAGGTTTTGTGGTCAGACGAGACCAAAATTGAACTTTTTGGCCTCAACTCCACCCGCCATGTGTGGAGGAAGAAAAATGCTGCCTATGACCCCAAGAACACTGTGCCCACCGTCAAGCATGGAGGTGGAAGCATAATGTTTTGGGGATGTTTCTCTGCCAAGGGTACAGGGCTACTTCACCGCATCACTGGGAAGATGGATGGAGCCATGTACCGCACAATCCTGAGGGACAACCTCCTCCCCTCTGCCAGGGATCTGAAAATGGGCCGTGGTTGGGTCTTCCAACATGATAACGACCCTAAACATACAGCAAAGGCAACAAAGGATTGGCTCAAGAAAAATCACATTTAAGGTCATGGAGTGGCCCAGCCAGTCGCCAGACCTCAATCCGATCGAAAATCTATGGAGGGAGCTGAAGGTCAGAGTTGCCAAGCGACAGCCCACCAACCTTCATGGTTTAGAGAGGATCTGCAAAGAAGAGTGGGCCAAAATTCCCCCTGGTGTGTGTGCTAAACTTGTGGTTAACTACAACAAACGTCTCACCGCTGTGCTTGCAAACAAAGGCTTTGCCACTAAGTATTGAGTGTGTTTGGCAAGAGGGATCAAATACTTATTTTCCTCATTGAAATACAAATTAATTAAAATATATTCTTTAAAATTATATTCTGGATTTTTGTCTTGATATTCTGTCTCTCCATGTTAGAATATATCTACCATTAAAAGTGCAGAAGGATAGTGTCTTTATTAGTGGGCAAACAAAGAAAATCAGCAAGGGATCAAATACTTCTTGGACTCACTGTATGTGTGTCTGCATCTGTTTCAGCAATCAGTGCAACTTAAAATTAAGCTGAATACAATTGTTTGTGTATATTTAGTTTGGAATTCAGTTTTAGTGTAATGCTTGGAATATTAATAGATTATATGTTTCTTTCTATGTAAGATCTCCATTCAAAATGTTGTGTAGTCCAAGTCAAGGCTTGATCCTTTTCTGTGACACTGCCACATAGTAAATACCCACAGATCTAGCCTGGTCTAGTGTGGGATTATAACTACAGTATAATGTGTGTGAGTACACAGAGGCCACACAGAGCCTTATTGAGGTTGGCACACACATGCGTTCACACCCTCACCACATCCACCTCAAAGTACAAATTAAACATGCGAGAGATTAGTGATTATTCGATATTTGATTGTCAGGGTTGACCGACCTGTTATGGACCCTGCAGGTAAATGTATTCTAATAAAAAAAACTGCTGAGCAACAAGTTATTTAGGCAAAAGGGCAAGGGCTTGTCCCCAACATGTCAGTCTACAGTAATAAATGTACAAGTTACTAGAAGGTTTTTGGCTTGGAGATGAAGGGTTCTGCTTAAAGCATTATTTGGTAGATAAATAAAATCTTACTTTGGTTACAGAGTGCCCTATTCTATTGGTGTTACTTCTTAACAGGGACTAGAGAAGCATTGTGAGTGATTTGCACATCTGTGTCAGCAATGGGTGCATCTTAAAGAAGCCACATGCATGAATGTTTTTTTTTTTTATGATTATTTTTTTTTTTTTTTTTTTTACAATTGGGTTAATCGAGGGTTCAGTAGTGGTTGATTTTACTGACATGTCAAATATGATGGTGAAAATATGATTCCTGGATGTGTGGAGTTACGTCCTAGTATTTCTGCTATCACACGAATCTCTCAGTGTCTGGCAATTCAAATTGATTCCAATTTTTGGGGTCACGATTCGAGTCAGAAATGATTTTCGAATCTGGAACGATTTTTCAATTCAAATGGCCTATAAATTTTGTTTAAATTATGTGAAGATAAAAAGATGAAGGGACAATTTATACAAATAGAACATTTATTTAAAACAATAAACTTAGGTTCCTTACTGTATTAAATCTTTTTGCAACATACTGTTGCTCGGAGCTTTTTTTTTTTTTTTTTTTAAATATAACTGTCGCGCGGAGCTGTTTTGTTTTTTATTTATTTTTTTACTGTCACGCGGAGCTATTTAGCTTTTTTTTTAATATAAATAAATAAATAAATAAATAAATAAATAAATAAATAAATAAATAAAATTATTATTAAACTGTCGCGCGGAGCTCACATACTGTACCACGTGGAGCTTTTTAACTGTACCGCGGAGCTCATACTGTCCTGCAGAGCTTTTTAACAGTTAAAGAGCTCCACGGTAGAGTTATAAAGCTCCGCGCGAAAGTAGCTTCACCCAAGCTCAAAACAATATTTTCCTGCACCACTACAACCTACGGTGCTTTCCACTGTGGGTGGTAATTCTTTATGTGTTGTATTCCTTGTACACGTGACCCAGTAAGTCGACCGGTGTCTAAAATATAATTTAAATGGTACCCACTTTCACGCTTCGCTTCAATACTGATCATTCATGTTGCCTTGCCATGAGTATACTGGCCAGTGTTCTGCCTCAGATAACACCTCACAACTTATACAGGTGTTGCCGTTTCAAAGCCAAGGTAAGACTTCATAATCACTTTACATACTGGGAGGATTTTGGAGGAGCCTGTCTTATTTAAACCTCAAGCTAAGTTTTAAGGTTTGAGTGGGATCATAAAAGCTCTCTGATGCCTTTAGAATTTTTTTTTTTTAGATGCAGATGTGTCTGGAAAGGGTGTTAAGGTATTTATGGGGTTAAGAATACCTAATGTCCAGACAGGTTGCCTAGTTCCCTCCAGCTCTACCGAGCTGAGAGTGAGCTGCTAGTGCACTGGCATCTATTAGACATTGATTTTAGTGATGTTGCTTGCAGAGGAGGTCCTGTTTTGGTTTAAACCACCATGCTTTGCTTTTAACTCTGATGACATGAGAGGGCTGAGTTCCCTGATAGCATCTGTCTTGGCAGCGTTGAACTGTATTGAAATGTAAATCAGTTGCTGGTTGTTTGGCAGAAAGGGAAGGGATGATGGAGGAGATGAGTGAGGATGAAGAAAAGGACAAGATTACAGAAGCAAGGAGAATGAACCCACTTTATTGCAAAGTATGTACTTCTACTGCCAGAACTGATAAAGTACTGATGACTTGACCACTTTCCAGACATCCAGAGCCCAGCATTTAGCATTTGCTTTGCACATTGTAAGGTGTTTGTGTTGCAGGAAAAAATGCAGTTTTGGTAGCAAATGATTAGATTTGCTGATTTATATGGATTTGTATACTAATGGCAAGTGACCATGATATAAGGCAACAATAGTAATAATCTGCATTTAATGTTTGTCACAGACTCACTGTATGTAAGCACAGTATTAACCATACAGTTAATTTTGAAGTAAAGTAATAAGGTAAAACTATCAACATGTAGTCCAGTAAAAGTTGTGTTTTTTGTATGCTGTGTTTTTGTATCTCTCTCATTTGACCATAAAACTGTTAAAAAGTGTTAAGTTTTCAGTTTGATTGAATAAGGAAACATTAAGCATAAACTAATAAAAAAAGCACTTCTCTACAGTGACGCATGGCCATGACTCAGTGATGCTCTGGAGCTGCTTTCTTTCCTATAGCACTGGAAACTTGTAGTGTGTTGACAAAGACAAAATAGATTCAATCAGAAACATGATGCCCTTTGTGACCTGAAACTTTGGTGATGTTGAGCCTTCCAACAGGACAATTATCCTATTATCTCAAAGCCCACCATGGCTTGGTTTTATAAGAAGTCCTGGAAGATTCTGTATTAGCCATTGCCATTACCTGACTAAATCACATAGAAAAACTGATATTAGTAAGCTGAAGGCTATTGGCTTCTGTTTGCAGCAGGTCATAACTGCAAATATAGGTGCTGTGCTAAGTTTTAAATATGTTTGTGATTATGGAGATATTCTTGTAATTTTTATTCTGCAGTAGCTGGTAAGAGTTGCTTTTTTGTTGAATTTGTTGAAGAAACTTAATGTTATATTAGGTGTGTTGTGCTATTTAAATTGAAAGTTATAAGTGTGTCGATGTTGCTCATTAACTTAATTTGCAACAGGGGTTAAATAGGTTTGAATGTAACTATCAGTAATGTGTTATTGATATAAAATGTTGGAATTATGTTCATGTGTTAGGGTGTTAGTGGCTTGATGTGTATTGTGTAAAACAGATCAATAAATGAGCTGATTGGTATACAAAACAAATTTGTACAGGCAGTAAAATGGTAGATACCAATATATAGCCATAAGACAATTCTTATTCGGTGCATCCATAGTCTGAAGAAGGAAGAATGAAACCTATGCTTTTTTTTTTACTGTGTTGGAAAATTTGTGCCTTGATGTGTGTTGTGTGAAACAAGCTGATGGGTTTATAAACAAAATGTGTACAGTTACTAGCATGGTATCTTTGTTAACCTCTTTGTTAAGTAGATACAGTCTTGCATAAACTCTGAATCCATCATTATGTCCCAAATATCAAACGGTCATTTTCTCTTATATTGTGTTTGAGAAGTATTATTTTGTTTTTCTTATTTTTCTTTTTTTTTTAGTTGTTTTATTTAACAAGATTTGGTTAACACCAACACAAAAGAGGCATTGGCTGTGAGTCAAGAGGTCATGGGTTCAGTTGGTTGGAGCCAGGCAGTTAGCCCCACAATGCATTTGGAGAACTGTCTGGGAAGTTAATGAACATTTGGGCTACAGTCACTTTGGGCAAAAGCATTTGCCTAGGTAATGACATGAAAAAAAAAACTTGAGTGTTCTTTATTTTGTGTTCTAGTACTACTGTCATGATTGAACACTGCTCTCTTTTGGAAGCACTTCTGAACTCAAGCACTGGGACACACGCCCATCATTAGCATGTGCTTGAAACAGGCTCAAGAGCAGTTAAACAAATAAATGTTCAGCCAAACGAGCCTTAGCTTGAAATTGCCTCACTGCTGAGTTAGTGTCATGTGAACTAGGGTAACTGTAAATGTTGCTATATTTATGATTAACATGAGAGAAACATGTGACTAGTTTAACTAATAAAAGTGAGAACATGAAAAGATGTACCAATCCAATGGGATCCTACAGCATGCTGTCTGTTTTTAGTGCTCTGAAAATCTATTCGTCCAGATGTGTTTCTACAGTGCCATTTGTCCAACTCAACCTAACAAACTGGCCAACCCAACCCCCACACTCTCACGGGTGAATTATTTAAATTTCCTGCACTTTTTAACACAGCCCATGCCCTGATTTGAGACTCTTACACACTGCAAAAATATTAATGCTTAAACTGTTTTTAAAGTACATTTATAAGAATTTTGGCTTTTTTCTTAATGTTATTTGGTTTGTTGCAAATGTGCATCCCAAACCGTGTGCATCCCAAATCACTCTAAATAGTATGAAGTGATTACTTGTCTACCTTTTTTTTTAACCAATGATTCCTCCAGCCTTCCAAAATACAGCATTTTTAGCCAATGCTCTCAACAGGCTTACATGCCTATGCAAAGAAATCACTACTTTTACACCATTTAACAGTCTCAAAGTAGTTCCACACTTAATTGGTAGAACTCTGAGAACCCTAACATTTAAATGAGGTTCTTTGTAGAACTTCGTTTTTTCACACAGTACCTAAAGATAATTTTCC
This sequence comes from Astyanax mexicanus, assembly GCF_023375975.1. Taxonomy (NCBI): domain Eukaryota; kingdom Metazoa; phylum Chordata; class Actinopteri; order Characiformes; family Acestrorhamphidae; genus Astyanax; species Astyanax mexicanus. Next base: position 8,387,276 of record NC_064430.1, read on the forward strand.
GTGCACGACTGTCTTGAAATTAAGTCTTGAGATATTGAATGACGAGCTCAATTAAAACTATAGCTGTCATGTAAACACTGGAATTAGTTTTAGACTTTTTTTTTTTTTTTTGAGTTTTTAAAACAGGAGTTGGCAAATATTTTTTAAATATAATAATATGCATTTCACTTCATTTATTATATTACTTTATATTAATTTCACAATCTGTTCCCCCAAACTACCTAATTATTTGTACACGTCAGTCGACATATTGAAACTTAATTCATTTTTCTGTCAAATTCTGTGAATCCAATAAATCCATAATTTCTGGTATTTGTTTATTTAGGTGCATTTTATCCTCTTGTTGTGCGATGTATCAAATATTTCAGTATTGTAGAATCATAGCATTATTATATCATCATTATCGAGAGCAGCATATCGTGATAACATTTAGGTTAAAATTATTTAAACTATATTTTTTTGCAGTTTTAACCCCAAACGCAAAACATAAGTTCTATCCTGTAATTGCTATTACATTTGCTATAGCATTTACATTTCAAAAGAATGAAGGATGGATGCTGTTTTTTAAGTTTTGTGGGATGAGATCATCATTCTTCTCTCTCTATAATTTTATGTAGGCTTTTTTTATATATTTATCTACTGTATCCAAATAGTTGTTTTTCTTTTTTGAAGTCCTATCATTTTAATTCTGAAGGCAGTGTTTAACACCACCTCCCTTCTCATCTACAGTAGTGTTAGAGTTTAATTCGGCCCTCTCGAGTTTCCCTACGCAGCACAGGCACCGGCAGTGTCTGTTTTTCTCCCTGTGGGCGGTCCTATCTGACTGAGTGACAGCAGGCAAAAGTCGGAGGGGCGGGGTTAAGTGTGGGCAGTCTCTACCTCGTGAGTGTTGCTGCAGTGTGTGGAGTGTGTCAGTGTGTCGGAGACCTACTGTGTAGAGCCGCTCTCACACACACAAACACACACACACACACACACACACACACACACACACACACACACACACACACACATGCAGCAGAGTCCCGGGACTGCAGGATTATCAGGAAAATGAAGCAAGAGATTCGGGGCTTATCCCGGATACACTCCTCACATCATGGTGAGTTTAGAGTTTTACTGCAGGGTTTGCTGGGGTTTCGGGGGTCGATCATGGGTTGAGCCTGACTGTGCTGAGGTGCTAATGGCTTCACCTTTTGGGGGCTGAGGGGGGAGGTGTGTGTGTGTGTTGGGCCAGTAAGCTTAACTTTAGTTGTTATTCCATATTTAAAATAGGAGTGAATGATTTTTGCTGAGGAACCTGGTTAGATGAGTTGATTAAAATTATGAAAATGTGTGAGTGAGCATGTATTGTGTTTCTGATGAGATTTTGTGTGTGTGTTTTTGTGTGTGTGTGTGTGTGTGTGTGTGTGTGTGTGTCATACTGCAGCTGTTCTTAGCTGTTCTACCATGCCCTTCTCCCGTTAGACACCATCTCTCTGTTGAGAGATCAGTCTTGCAGAGGAAAGTGTGTGTGTGTGTATGGCTGTAGTTGAGTGTGTGGTGGTGGATATTGATCATTTGTGATGATGGTACGTATGTGTGTGTCGTAAGACTAATTCTAGATGTCGGACAGAGGTATTATTATTATTATTATTAGGTATTATTATAGCTAGATATATCCCAATTTTATATGAGCTATATACATGGAGTATTCATGTAAATATGTGAATGCACTATATAAACAAAGGTATAGGGACATCTGCTTAATAATTGTTTCTTCAGAAGTTACTGGTATCAAATAGATTATTTTGATTTAGTTGGAATATCTGCCTCTGCCGTCCAGAGCATTGCTGGAGGGATCTTTGCTTTTCGGATTTATTTGATTGCGTTCAGCAGCGACAAGAGTGTTATTAGTGAGGTCATCACCAACTTCCTAACTCAGCCCTTCCAAAATGACTGGATGGAGCACCATCATTCCAGAGAGCACAGCTTAGTGCTCTGGGAGGCATTATACACCTATAGCCCATGCTTGGCATTAGACATAGTGCCAGTACAATGGGTTCATGTTTATTTGCTCAAGAGAGTCCGCCGTTTTCTATTGACAATACTTCTTCTTCTCAACGGGGACTAGACAAGCTATCTGTGTGCATTTGCACATCTGTGTCAATACTGGCTGCAACTTCAAAAGTTCTTAAGAAATTCTAAACGTTCTTTAGAAGGAGTGTCCACAAACATTTGGACATATATGTGCACATATACACACATAAGGAGAGCCAGACAGGATGAATACGTGGAGACTCTCTCTTTCGCTCTTTCTTTCTTCTTCTCGTTTTCATTGAAGAAAACACGTGTGGATTCAATTTAGCTTCTTCTATGTTTGGGTCGATGTTAGTTGCCTTTGAACCAAGGCCTGGAAAAGAAGGAAAGAGAGAAAGAAAGAGAATATGCCGGAGACTCTCGCACTGCCTGCCTGAGCTAAAAGTGGTATTAATGCATTCACGAGAGCATTAATCAGCCTAGCTCGTTTTACTAGACGTTTAGGCCTGCCGAGTGCCTGGGGAAACGCTGCAGTCTTGGCTAAAGCTAAACTCTCCCCTAGCGTCCGCTCATCAGAGGAAGACCAACTTAAATGGAAACAAATGCTTCCATAAAGCCTTTAACAGTGTTTCATTCAAGTCCGCACTGCTTGATGTCATGATGTCAGTGCCTTTAAATAGATGCCCTTTGTTCATCTCTCCTTTTCACGTCTGCTCTTTCTTTAGCTGTAGCTTTCAGGTTTTCTGTCTGCGTGACTTGGCACAACGTCTGGTGTGTAACTCAGTCCGCACTGCTTTGGGTGAGGTGGTCCCGAGGCCAGTAAGTTATCTAGTAGCTGTGTTTGAAGTAGGAACCAACCAATATAAATGTATCAGCTGGCTTTTGTTAATTAGTATCAGCAAGATCTCTGCCAATGTAACAGTACTGTAATAAACAAACTTATGATTTGAAGGATAGTGCTTACATTAAAGAGAGTAGTGAGCTGACAGTCAACACATGCGCACATGTGTTGCGCACATACAAAACTCTGTCATGAGTAACATCAACAACAAGAAGAAATTAGGATTGTTGGAGACGTCTTCACATCTTGCAGTCTGCTCATGGGCTGATCTTGCTAGAAGGACCTGACCTGGCAGTGTTGGCAGTTGTTTTAAATGTTCTTTACTCATCTAATTATTTTTCCGGACAGTTTAATGTCTGATTTCAGACCCAGCCATGGTGATATTGTACCATTCACCTCAATAAATCAGACTAATGCTGTGTTCCATTTGAACTCTGTTATCAGAATTTTGAGTGGAAAGTCCCCACAAGTTGGAAGAGCCTCATCAAATCAGGATTCTGAATCCAAGATGAAAGCAGTATTATAATAAATTGACGTTTAAGGTATTTTTAAAGTATTAAGCTTGTGAGTGAGCATATATGTCCAGATTATACAGTTATTAACACTTCTGTCTGTTTGTATCTCGTTAAATCAGTTATATAAATCAGTTGTACACGCAATACTGTCAAACATTATCTGTGGACATATTTTTGTGGTGTTTGGATGTGCAAAATGCAGCTTAATGCATTGTTATCAATTATAAACACAGGTTAGCTGACAATCCTAACCTGGAACTATGCTAACAATGATAAACATGCATATTTTGCATTAAACACCTTTATATGATTGGAAATAGCTTACTGTGATGCATGGGGCATAAAAATCTGATTGTCATCCAGTAGTAAAAAAAAAAAAAAAACTTTATTATTTATTTATTATATTATTTGCCCATATTTTAATTTAATTTCCTTTTGAATCTCTCAGTATTGTTAACATGAAGACCTGACATCCGAATGTTAAATGTTAAAAAGGTTTTTTTTTATATGTATACATCACTTATTACTAGTTATCAGAATTGTAAGCTCATTAAAATAGTTCAGTCCTGAGAAGTTCAGTCAGGCTCTTATTTGAGGAGTAATTGTTTTTCGGGAATGGCGGGCAGATGTGTGTGTCTGTGTGCATTTACTCAGAGAGATGAGAGTATCTGTTCTCAAGGTGGAGGTCGTGTGTGAAGTGTTACTGGTTAACTCATCAGAGGAAAGAGTGTGTGTGTGATCTGTTTACTGCCGGCTAATGCTGGTGCAGAGATCACCTGCAGTGCTGAAGGCCTGAGAAAAGGCGGTGCTGTGTTTAATGATGGATAGGTGCTCTGTATTAATAGCAAACACCCTGTCAGGACTGTTTGGAGCAAAGTCGGAATAGAAGTGAGTGTTTGGATATTATACAGGCTGTGGGGTGTGTGCGTGCGTGTGTGTGTGTGTGAGAAAAGGGTGTTATGCACGTGTGTGGGTATAACTCAAATCTAACAGAGCAGGTTTTGTGTGTTTTGATGTGTGTACGTGAGTCTCATGGTTGACTGATGTTTATTTTGCTGTTATAGAGAAATACTGTCGAGGCCTCATCCGATCAGACCTGCTCAGTCCCATACAAAACTTGACCTTGTGTGTGTCTCTCTCCTGTATAATTATTATAATATCACATTACCAAAATCTCTTCAAGACAGGGAGTGTTATCATATTTAATGATATTTTGATGATGGTTTGATAAGTTGGAAGGAGAAGTGAACCATATGACATTTTTGTTGGTATTATTCGTTTTTGATTTATTGTGATATAGTGATAAACAGTACAGTTCTCTTAGCAATGTTTATTTGAATGATAACCCACAAATCTTTGTGCTTTTAGAGATCATTGTAATAAAATGTGCTGTTTTTATCAACAGTGTATTTAATGTGACATTCTGGATGGCTGATTTTTAAACATGTTTAATGACACACAGCATTTTAACAGTACTACGTTAAATTTAAGCTATGTTGGGACCACAGAAAGCAAAAGTAGATCACATGTGAGTAGACTTTTCTCCAAGAGACATCCAGGCTTTTGGTAAACATATAAATGAATATAAGGCTAAGTTACTTCCACTAAGGTACCATTCTATCCCTGTACAGCTCCTGTATATTAGCTGGAAAACAACACATTTGTAGGAAAAAAAAACAGAAACACTAGAAAATGTAAATCAATAATTGCATGAGAAGTTTACGTAAATGCATTCATAGCAATAAAACCACAGATGTTAAGTTTTTTTTTTCACTATAATAAAAAAAATATATATATTTTCACACACATCCACATATTTCTAAAGTGCATCTCATTGCTGCAGGCTGTTTAAATCATGTTCCTTTGTCAGCAAGTCTTGTAGAGTGTGCCTAAAGGCACTCTGCATAACACAGCAGTAAAAACAAAGGATGGTCATCACTATTTTTATATTTTGTAAATGTGACACTATTAATTATATGATTATAAATGTAATTTTCTTTTTTAATTGTGCTTCTGCTTTGGCACATGAATGAACTTTCCCAGTAATTTTATGTGGGCTGTTCTATGTCTCACATAGGTGAAGTGCTGCGTCAGTCTTTCTGGAAATTTACCTCTTTCCTATTTAATTATCATGAAATCCCTGTAGACTGGCCTCTGCCAGTTAAATCACTCCAAACACCAATCCAGGCTCTTTTCTAATTAAATTATGCAATGAGTCAGTGTTCTTTAAGTGCTAACAGAATGTTTAAAAATGCTTAGCTATACTTTTTAACCTTTTCAGACCTGAATTATGTTCCTAGAAGAATGATGTTTTTTTTGTTTGTAATGCACACAAAAGAAGACTCTAATATTCTAATGTAAAATCTAAAAATATATATATTTTAATATCCATTACATTGAAGGATGTTTTTATTTATTTTAAATATGATATTGACCTTTTTATTTCACAAACCATCCCTAAATCACAAACAGCAAAAATGAGGTCTTATTTTAAATGTGTAAATACCCTGAGGACACGTCATCAGATTATGATCAGATCATTCAAACCACTTCTTTTGGGGGGATGGGTTGTTTTAGTGCATTGTAGTGGCAAGTGTAAATAGAAACTGGTCAAAGTATAAACAGAGACAATGGCAGGTATAAACAAGCTCTGAGAAAAAAAAAGCTTTTGTGGTTCTGTATAGCATCAAAAAGGGGTCTATCATTACAAGTTTAAGAAACTCTTTTCAAGTACTATTTAGAACCCTTCTTGCTTAGATAGAAACGTATTAGTATCCCATTTGCCTTATAGTATGCATTCACATGAACGCAGTTAATGCAGTTATGTAAACAGTATACTTCAATTTAAATGGCAAAAATCAGATTAAGAAATCGGAAAAAGAGAGCTGGATTTAAGCTCTGTAATGGTATTTCTCAGGGCTGTACTTTATACTCCTAACTGGAGTCTTTTTTGAATTTCTCAGTCAAGAAAACTGTGCATGAGTGAAAACAGACCCTGCTAGAAAATAGAAATAAGAAAGCAGTACTTCAATAATCGTTGTCTAGGTAAAATATGTTGATATTGTGGTGTAATTAAATATTAAAAAAGCCACATAAGCTAAATAACACTATAGTTAATTTGGCTTCATCCTCTTTTGGGTTTTATGATGCGTGAACTCTGACCCTGCGATCCTGGATGCAACGAGAGCGCTGAATCTCGAACCATCAGGCAGGGAGTGGAGAACAGCTTGAATAGAGAATTGGAGAGAGAGATAAATGGAGAGATGTTGATGATGAAAAGGCGTGAAGGTTAATTCTTGCACATAAACCCAGTAAATCAGCACATTAACCCGAGACCCCGCACACCTTTTCCTCTGACAGCCATGACTCCACATTACAACTAAACACATGTGGAGTTCAGCACAGAGAGGGGCCTAGGGCTAAGAAAGCGATATATATGTATATATGAAGTGTTTGACAGCTCGTGTGGCATCAAGGACTCAACGATAAACGATGCATCACTTTTTCCAGTACGCTGAAACCCTCACTAACCTATTTTGCCTTTTTTCATCACACTAAAAAATGTTCTTCATTGGAATGTATTTCAGTCAGATGTCAACAGATTATATCCATGTGAACAGAACTATCACGTCAACACAAGTGTTGCCAAAAGAAGAAAGAAATTGGGTTAATATGTAACATTCGTGAGGAAACTATGTACACATTCAGTCCAATCAAGTAAATACAATGCATCTTCTTCTCAGTGTGTGTAAACAATGGATTGTTTATTCAGTATCTGAAGCCACAGTGTCATACAGTATCTTCACATGCGGAAAGTTCTTTATGGCAAAGGTTGAGTTTGTTGGTTGTTGGATGAAGAGCGAAAGACATGAAACATTAAAGAGCATTTGTTTAATATGGTCAATGAGAATAAGTACCATGATTAATAGGGCTGAACCTAATGATTACTCTTTATTGACTAACAATCCTATTATTATTATTTTTTTTTTTGAGAAGTCTCTTAATCAGACTAAATTGTGGATTTTGGCGTTTGAGTAGGGCAACCAACAAACTTGTCTCCAAACAGCCTCCAAACTTGTCTGGAGGCTGACCCACCATAAATAGTAGTGTCTAATTGGTTGAAAATAATGTCCTACGTTTAGATTCTCATCTTAGGAGAGTTACTTCAGTTTAGTTAGTAGTTTATTGCTTAAAAGACAACAGTTACCTCCGAGCTGCTGCACTCCTCCAGTGAACGTCGCCCAGCTTTGGCAAACATTCATACAAAGCATTGCAGACAGTTCTCAAACCGAGTTCCCCAATGGTGGAACAAACTACCTTTTACTATCAGATCAGGAGTGTCCCTCACTACCTTTAAGAACCTCCTTAAGAGAGAGCTCTTCAAACACCTCTAACAAACTTCTTCTAACCTCATTCTCTTCTTCCCCAAATTTCCTTATCTATTCCACGATTTCCCTTTGGCCTCGTTTAGGCCCTGTCAAAATGTTTTTTTCCTTGAACTTCTACATCCTCTATTGCTAAATGTACATCATTACTTGTAAGTTGCTATAGATAAAACCATCTGCCATATGTTTTGTAATGTAAAGAATTTAATTTGAAAATGATCAGTTCCAGGTCCAGTTTTATGTTTTGATATAATTGCTAAAAAATGCTTTCAAGTGGGCTATCTATGGATATTTGAAGGATTGCTTGGATGTTTATACTCAGAATTCTGTTTATTTACATAATGGTGATGCATGCATCTACTCCCAGACACGCCTTTGCATTTTCAGACCCCCTGAAGCTCCTCCCACTTGACCTTACGTTGTGACATCCTGCTGAGTTCAGCCCCAGACAGCGCCAGCACCACAGTCCAGCTTTCAGCCAATAGACATGCGCCTTACAATAGAGCAGACCAGGACTCTATCCATCACTGGCACTGGGCCAAAAGTCAACTTTTTTTGTGTAGCTCCCACTCAGGCTCTGAATAGGCTTTGATGTGAATGGACAGGCTCTGATGTTATTTAGCGTTCTGGGGATTAACCCTAAAGAGCAGGGCACTCTGGGGGGATTCGGACCTGTGTATTAGAGCGAATATCCTCCAGCATGTTTGGACGGGTCTTTCTGCCGGGTTTGGATTTCAGAGAGAGGCTGATTAAAATTAGCCTGGATTATTTTGAGGAGACACTTGAAGCTGTGGGGGACAGTGGGGAGTCCTGAAAGTCTGCTGTGTGGGTGTGGCCTTGGCAGTTTCAGTGCCAGTTTAATTCTAAGTGGCATCTCCATTTTCGCTGTTGCAGGCTTCTTTTGTGTAGCCATGGAAACCAGATTTATCTGCAGATTAATTTGTGTAATTATGGCTTACTTTTTAAAGATTAACATGTTGACTGGCTTCTGGGAAAGTTCCCATAGCTTTTGATATAATGATTATTTGCTTTTCGTCAGTGAATAGCAGGATTATAGTATCACTCAAGCAGATCGTTCCCTTCAGTTTAGGGAAGAGACAAATGGAATAGATTACTAAAGAGAATGTGCTCCTCCTCCTTAGGTTTTGGAAAGGGATTCATTTGTCTAAACATATGTTTATATTGTATATAGACAAATACTGTGTGTCCAGTTGTATATGCACAACCCTTCTAAAGAATACATTCTGCTCCTGTTAGAAGTTAGAATTGTCAATTGAAAAGGACGTTTTGGACACTTGTTTTGACTTGGTTGTGAACATGTAGTAAAAGAAGTGAGGAGTAATAGGAGGTTGGACGTGGGTGCATAGATGTTTGTTACAAAGGTGAGGTAAGCATGGAAGCTATATATAGATCTAAGATGATGAGTTCTCACTAAATGTAGTTTAAAATGCATCATAACTGCTTTAAGTGTTGCTACTGCAATGCTCCATCTACCCAGACAACCTGTAAAACTGTACTTTCCAGATAATGCTAATTCTAATCTAAAGTTTTCTAATTGTTTTTTAAATATTTATGCATATGCACCAGCAGATATGTACATAAAAATGCAGCACAGGTTTGGACACACCTTCTCTTTTTCAATGTGTTTTCTTTATTTTCATGACTATTTACATTGTAGATTCTCACTGAAGCATCAAAACTATGAATGAACACATGTGGAGTTTTATGTACTTAACAAAAAAAAGGTGAAATAACTAAAAATTCTCTCTCAATGAGCTTCAAGAGGTGGTCACCTGAAATGGTTTTCCAACATTTTTGAAGGAGTTCCCAGAGGTGTTTAGCACTTGTTGGCCCCTTTGCTTTCACTCTGTGGCCAGCTCACTCCAAACCATCTGGATTGGGTTCAGGTCCGGTGACTGTGGAGGCCAGGTCATTTTTTGTTAAGTACATAAAACTCCACATGTGTTCATTCATTGTTTTGATGCCTTCAGTGAGAATTTACAATGTAAATAGTCATGAAAATAAAGAAAACACATTGAATGAGCATGTACTGTATATGGATATCAGCATTGGCTCACAGATTCCAAGTCATAGTGCTTACCTGCATAAAAATGAAAGTACAAATCAGTGTATGTTATGGGGTAGGGGTGGGAATCGATTACTATTTCACGATTCGATTCGATTCCGATTTTGGGGGCCACGATTTGATTCAAAATCGATTTTTGATTCAAAACGATTTGAATTATAAATATTTCTGCTTCTGGCTTATGAATCGTATTGAAAAAAAACCCTCCATAATATACACTGGTCCTGGAGCAAGTAATGTGTTACAAAAACAATAAAATGTGCAGGAATGTGGGTCCTCAGTGACAGAGGAATCACTGGGATATCACAATGACGTTAATGAACAATAAATACATAAATAAATAACACTGCTTTATTACCAGGCTACTAGCGGTGGTGTGTAGGTGACGCTGCTGGGCTGATGTGATGATAGCAGTGGAGCGCTAAAGTTCAGGAGCAGCTGCTGATTAACTAGTTAATTTAAGGTGGTTGTATTTCTTCAGAAAGGGGGCAGGAGGTGGAGAAATTAATTCATATTGTCCATTCCTTAATTCCTCTGTGATGAGGAGCTGAAATTAGCTCTGATTAGCTTATTGTTATTTTTCCGTTCCGCCTTAAATGCTGCAGCCCGCTGCCACCTGTAGCGTTATTTAAGGTGGAACTGGAAAGTTAGCTAGTTAGCTAGCTAACAGTTACTGAAACTAACTACTAGCGATCTTTTTTATGCTTGTTATGAAGCATTCTGCCATAAAACATTGAAACTACACGTTAATCTAAGGTAATATAGTGCTTGTTCTGCCATCTTACCGGTGATTCTCAAACACCTACGCTCTGTGTGTGTCTGGAAGATCTCCAAAGGGACAAGCGCTATCCCCAGGGTTGCCAGGTCCAACAAAAATACCCAGCCCAAAATCAGTCTAAAACCCGCCCCTCAGAATCGATTTTGGGACATTTTAAATCGATTCTGAATCGTAGTAAATGAGAATCAAGATTCTTATGTGAATCGATTTTTTGGCACACCTCTATTATGGGGTAAACATGAGCTTGGTCAGTCATATGAAGTCATTCTCTTGTAAAATGTTAAAACTGAGCTCTGCTTGTAATCTTGGTAAATTATGATAGAGGCATTATGATTCAATATATTGTAATATATTGCTATACTTTGCAATTCTTAACTAAATTTGAAGAAAGTTTTAAAGGTAATGAAACATCACCATATGCATTTTTTTTTTTTTTTGCAAAAGAAAGGTTGACTTTTTTTTTCTTTTTTTTTTTTTTTATCCAGTCTAAACAAAGCTTCTGTCTACCATTCAGGGTTTAAAGGTGCCATTTCACTAGAAAGCATTTAGTTCTTGCCCTTTTTGCAATGCAGTAGATCAGCCAGAGTTGTATAGGCATAAATAACTTAGGATTAATGGCCCTGCAAACCTTGGCTTGCAACCACCCATTGCAAAGCTGTGGAGGGAGAGTCACGGTGCTGTTAGCCAATCAGAGGAGATATGTTCGTATGTCATAAATGTTCATGAGTAAATGCCGAAATACTGTCATTCTCAACCGCCCACTCTCCTTCTAAACTAAACTAAAAACAGCCTAAAACACAAAAAACATTCTACAATGGTATTCATTCATACTAGAGGCCACCGCAAAATTAATGAGAAAAAAAAAACATGAAATGAGACGTTTAACACAATGCCAAATTAATTTCTATTACTCCAACCTTTACTATCTAAAACTCATCGTTAAAAACAGTGCCCTTTTTGAGGATCTACCTAATATTGCAAAGCATATTATTGATATTTCATTATTTTCTGACAACCCCGAGTTTCATACATGCTTACTACATCAGTATCTAATCCAATGAGAACAAGGTCGTCGGTATGGCCTGGGAGGTCATGTAGAAGGGCTTTGCTAGATCCTCTGCTGTATCAGCCTTATTGAAGAACTATAAGAAAGTCGCATGTTCAGAGAGGGATCTCTCCACCAAGGTCTTCAGCCCATGTTTTTAAAGCAGGCTCATGCTTATTGCCTCTGGCCCTTCAATAACCAGAGAGGATGTTCTAAACTCAGGGGAGTTTTTTAAAATGTGCTTTAAGAAAGTCAAGTCAAGCCAAAGTGGTTGGACAGTTATGACTTGTGAAGCATTGCCAGGTTCTGTCCTTGGAGAATATATGACTTGTGTTGGTTCTTTCTGTGTTTTTTGATGAGCTCTTTCAGCTCTAGATTGTTTTTTCATGCTCATTCGTTTTCCACCTCAGTCACACGAGGAATGTGACAAGATAATTTCACAACTTCTGCAATGCTTCTAATGCTTCTGCATGAAGGCATGAGCTTTTTTTCAAAGGTAAACTATTATCTCTGATTTATGTAACCTGTGAACTGTCTGTAAGCACTAAGCTACGGGACTGAACAAGTTCTAAAATGCTTTGTTCCTTAAGATTTCCTGAAGGCAACAGCATGTATATTTTTGCCACCAATATCTCGTGCAGGAATTCCATTTATTATGTTGACAAAAGTATATGTGATTTATATATATACTTATTTTTTGGAGTGCCTGTTTTCTGCATATTTCATATATATTTATTTCTTGTGCCACACTGTGTTTGATATTTGATGCTGACCATGTGCGTCCCTTCATGGCCACAGTTTACCTATCTTCTAGCAACAGGCAACAGTAGAGTTTGATGGTCAAACATCAATCAAAATCAGGCCAGACAGGTGGGAAGCCAATAAATTAAGAAGCATAAAGAGATTAAATTAGTTCTTATTTGGATTTGTGGATACGGTGAATGTGAACATTATCAGAATGTGGCTAATATATTAATCCGAAAGGAGTGAGCCAGAAGGTAACATAGACATGAGTGCACCTTGTAACACTGGCATCCATCCAATCCAAGTGATTGCAAGATCCCCTTTATCTAAAGAAAACTTTTATGTATTGACATCTGAACGAAGCAAGAGTTTTTAGCCTAGAATGAAACAAGGTCCCAAAGATAATTTCATAGTTGTGGGGCTCCACATATGGTCTATGTATGTACTGTGGAATGAATGGTACATTCTAAAACTGTAATTATCATTGCATACTACATTTAAAAAGCAATGAAAATATTATATGGGTACTTTAATAGTAGCAAGTCTTATGTTTTTCTTACATGCAGTTTACTGAACCGAATCAGTAACCTAAAGAAAGTCAAGCCACATATTGGAGCATTTGGGTATTTCCATCGTAATTGCCCGTATAAAGACATTTCCAGGCCTTTCCCTTTGATTTACATTGTTAACTCTCTCATAGGGAATTCATTTTCCTGGAAATGGGGCCAATATATAGATTTTTGCCCAATAATCTCTTTTAAATGATAAATATTTCCTGAATGTGTTTATCTTCTTATCTTAGATACTATATTTTAGAAAGTATGGTGCTCAAGGTGAGGTTAGTTCCTGTGTGGACAGGGAGGGCAACAGTGGGTGAGTGAGGGGGCGGAAAGTTGGAATATTTGATGTTGAAGCAGATGGACAACCAAGGACATTTCATTTCTACAGGAAAAAGGGCAGATCCAGCACGGTTGCCAGTTCAGGACCTTTTCCTCTCATCAGGGTCTGCCAGGTTGTGTTAAATGTGTTTATTTAGAGTGTTTTTAGGTTCAGAGGGAAAGGTCTTTAGGTTATATTTTTATAAAAAAAAAAGAAAAGAAAAACAGCAACACTGGTTACCCTCATGCTGACCACTGTTTGCACTGTAATTTCCACATACACACACCCTCATACAGTAGTGCTCCTCTAGGTTCATCAGCAGGGTTTAAAAAAATGTTGCAGCTGGGAATATTCCATAACTCTTAGTAATGATTAGAACACACACACTTGCTCTATCTTCCTTTCCTTCTTTCTTTCTTTTTTCTTTATTGCCCCCCTCTCACTGATGGACAGCTGGCTAGTTCTGTCACTTGTGTTGGGGTGAAAGGTTGGGCCTCTGGGGATCTACCCACACAATATGGCTGTTTCTCTGTGTGTGTGTTGTAGTGTAGTGTGTGCTCATGCTCCTGTCAGTCAGTCAGTGCAGTCGGCGAGTGTGTCTCTTGTTACTTCACAGTTGTCAGGCAGAAGTGTTTCTCCACCCGTGTCAAAGTGTACTTTGATTATTCTAGAAACATGCTTACAGCTTAATTTTAGGGCTGTTCGCTAGTTCTAGGCAATATGACCTCAAGTTAACATCATACTTAATTAAACATTTTACGTTGATTATGATTGATCATTTTAATTTAGTAATGGACAGTCCATTTTTCTTCAGAAAAACTGCTTAGGTTGCTCGGTTGGCTCAAAGTTTGAGTCCTTCCATGCTTCCATGTTGTAGATTAAATGGGATGGAGTAACATCATTTACACATTCAGTTGTTTGTTTTTAAGGTACATAAACACAGTGGGGAAAGTATTAGAAGAATGAAGAAAAATAGAAAAAATGTGTTTAAAGAATTAAAAACCATAAAAGCAATAATTGCTCAGCCCTAAAGTTCTGCATCAACACATTATGTCCTTCCATTTAATACTTAATTAAAAATTAAAAATGGATATTTGTTAAAATTCTTCATTTTCTTGTGGTGTATCATAAGACCACTCTGACAATAACACGCCATCAACAGCTGGAGTCTGAGAGAGTAAAATTGGCCATGCTCTCTCTATGTGGGTAGATGATGCTCCCTTCCCATTTTTATTTTGGCTGACGCAGGTATTTGTTGGCTGATGTATTAAAGCTTGGGATCTGGTGCTTTCTTTTAGAGTGTGTTTGCTGCCAAGTGATGCTGCATTAGTGGCAGTTAGAAAAGAGGCAGTGGCTGACTTTACATGTATTGGAGGAGGCATGCACTTGTCCTCACCCTCCTAGTGTCGCCAGCATTGCAGGTGATAGTTGAAGTCACTGCGAGCTGGAGGGTTTAGTGGTTCAGCTAAACAGAGTAGAAAATAGGTTAAACTATATATATATATATATATATATATATATATATATATATATATATATATATATATATATATATATATAAAAAATTGCTATAATGTAAAGATCAAAGTCAAAGTAAAGTTTTTGAGAGACAGTGACAATGTGTATATAATAAATTATTACATAATTTTTTTAAATGAAAGATTTTATTTAGAAAGCAGATGTCTAGTGTTGTCTATTTTCTCTGGTGCTGTCTTGTTTATTGTTTTGCTTTTGTGGGCTCATTTGTCAAAAAATGTAACCCTTTTTAACCATTTTAACCCAGTTTTAACCTTTTGATGGTGGTACTGTAATATTAATTAGTGTTTTCTCTTAGTGACTTACAATATCTGATTTGATGAGCACTAAGCTCGCTAGTCCATACACTAATCAATCATTCTTACTACTTTATTGCCTTTCCTCCACAATCACCTCAAGCCATTAGTCATGAGTAGCCGTTGCTCTCTTAAGCGAAGTGTTTGTTACCTCTGTCCTTTGTGTACACTCTTGGGGAGGGGTTAACTCAGTTAGCAGAGTCAGTACACCCTTGGGAGCAGATGATGTGATTGATTATTCATTGGCTAGAGTGTGGCCTACGGAGACCGGATTAGTTAAGTAATCTAATCTGATGTTGCAGCGAGTCGGCCTGCCTGAGCAGTTAGAGGCCAGATGCTGGATGACGAGCAGCTTTCAGTGCTGCTGTCATGTGGATTGTTACTGAAATGGGTCTCTGCCACGAATGGCTCGGGAGAAATCAGCCTTTAACAGTGTGGAACATCAGCGGCCGCCAGGCCCTCACTGCTGTGTTTAATGTGGACCCATTCCGTTTACTTTTATGCTGAGGTTAGATATATTCCTAAAGGCCTAAAGAAACTGGATGGTATATGAACGTTCTGTGAAATGGAGACCATGTGGAATTTTAGGTCCTCAGAGAAGTTTTTCATGCCAGAAACTCACTGACAGAAAATATGCTCAGACACACCAAATATGCTCTTCTCATTTCTCATGCGGAAATGTGTTTACATGGTAGACATAGCTACAGAACTCTGTAGATTAATGCCATTGTAAGCCCAAACCTCTTCAAACTGACACACCAATCCCTCAGAGAATAAAGCAACCAGCAAGAAGAGACCAGAAGAGGGAGGGGGATAACCGATGGCTGCTTGTGTGGCCTTTCAGATCTGGAGAATATTAGGCGGTTGCAATAAACCAGCCCTAAATCCTTATTCGTTCGTTCTGCTTTGCTGTAGTGCTGCTGTCTGTTAGCAGGAGAAAGATGAGTGTAGTGTTAAATTCACACCACCCAGCGCAGGAAGAGAGGGAGAGAAAGCAAGAGATAACTCAGGAAATTATAGGCCTAAAAGCCAGACGGAGGGTTGTATATTTTACTTTCTCCTAAATGTGTTTGCTTTTACTGAGTTCACGATGGAAAGGTGTATTGATCCCATTTCCTTTCTGGGCAATTAGCTGAAAGGCCCCATCATAATGAGGGGGCTTTTTCAGTATTAGAACATGAATGTTTTAATAAGTGGGACAGCTCGGAGCTAGAACCTTAGGTTGTGTTTTTCCTTTATCTCAAGGGCATAGTGAATGTATATGTATGTATGTATGTGTGAATGTACAGAGTGAGCTAATGCAGCTAAGCAGTATTTTGGGATCGTGTTTGAATGTTATAGTTTAAAAACACAGCATCATACACACAATTATCTATATTTTTCTTTACACTTTCTACATCCTTACTTGCTATATGGAGATGTTTATTTTTGTGTGAAAGAGGCCAAGAGAACTGAGACTAAGATAAATAAGTCTGAGACAAGGATGAAGAGACCAAGGCCAAGGGAGACCTTTACCAAGAGATACTGAGACTGGTAGGGAAACCATGAGATTCAGATGTAGAAATTGAGATGTTGAGACTGAGTAACCTAGAGTAAGATTGAGACAGATATAGTGAGAGACAAAGGCCAAAAGTCTGAGACTAAGAGAAAACCCAAGAGACTGAGACCAAGAGAACTGGAGAGACCAAGAATGAGAGACCGAGAGATTAAGATTGAAAAACTGTGAAATCAAGACTAGGTGACCAGATTTAGCTAGCAAGAGAAAACAAGGTCAAGCGTATGAGACTGAAAATACTAGAGAAACCGAGACACCATGAATGCAAGAGAATCCTTATAGATAAAGACTAAGACTGGGTGACTAGGAGGGAAATGAGATTAATACTGAGATGGTGATCAAAGCAAAGAGACTGAGACTAGTAAGACTAAGAAAGACTGACTGTGACTAATACTGAGAGTGACTTCCAGACCAAGACTAAAAGAGAACCAAAGAGACTTGGATAAAGAGACAGAAATATTGAGATAAATAGCGAGTAATTGAGACGTAAAAAAAAGAGAGATTGAGAATGAGATAGTAAGAGAGGCCAAGATATTGAAAAGGAGAGTTTATTGGTGTTGGTCTGGGCAAGTAATTAGTGGAGTGTATGGGAAAGAAAAGTGCAGTGTAAGGCAGATAGAGATCTAGGTCTAATGGAAGTGTGCTAGATGGATGGATGGATGGACAGATTGAGAGACAGAGGGAGATTGCTGATCAATATATTGCTTCTCTGATCACATTTATTCTACGATTGATAGCATTTCTAGTCTAATGGAATAGGTCTATTCCAGAATGACAATGATCTTGGAAGAGGTGTCTGACAGGTTTGTCTGATGAGTCTGAATATTATGTAAAGAACATCTTGTGGTTAACACAGTCACTAGAATGATTCAACACATCATTACAGCACTAGATCTCAATCTTACTAAGAGTAGATTTCAACAAGTACATATTGATAAAGTTTTAAGAGTTCAGAAATCAATATTTGGTAGAATGACACTGGTTCTTAATCACAGTTTTCATGCACCTTGGCATGTTCTCCTCCACCAGTCTTACACACTGCTTTTGGATAACTTTATGCCTTTACTTCTGGTGCAAAAGTTAAAGCAGTTCAGCTTGGTTTGATGGTTTGTGATCATCCATCTGCCTCTTGAAGAAACTCGTAGTTTTTAAGTCTCTTTAAGTGATAGTAATAGAACACATACTCAAGAGTATTTAAAAAGGCTTCATCCCACATTTGTTTAACTGTACGTACTGTCCAGAACAGTTTTTTTTTTCACTAGATTTAAAGCAGAGCTTTGCTTTAAAGATTTCTCTTACCCACAAGAACATCAGTGAGATCAGAAATGATGTTAGATGAATGATCACCACCCTCATCTCATCCTTGACTCTTCAACTCTTTAACTAGAAGTACCAGATGGAGCACCCAGTCCAAAGATCCAAAGCTCAAATGCTGGAGGTGGTTATACACCATCCTAGCCTGTGTGCCCAAAGGACAATAGGGCCATGTTTGTCTGTTCCAAAAGGCTCTTTTCTATTGGCAGTACATAATTTCTACAGAGGCTAGACACACTGTGCTTGCATCTGCACATCTGTGTCAGCAATAAGTAATAATATTGGAACATACAGTGTGTGTGTGCAGCCGTTCACAGAGGATGAGTTGCAGCAGTGTGTTGTCTCATCTTGAAAGGCATGCTGCCTGGGAACTGATCTGTGTGTTCGCTGTGTGTACTCCATTGTGTTTAACCGTACATAGCTCAGCCATCTGAAATAATAAAACTCTCTCTCTCACACAAACTCACACACACACCAGGGCAATCCATTCGTAAGCCACGACCGGCCAAGCTTAAACAACTTCCTCCCATTAATCTAGCGTAAGCCTCTCATTTGTGCACCTCAGGAGGAGCCAAGCATCTCCATGTTTGTCTTCCCCCAGCAACCATTAACCCGCCCGTTTTCTCAGCCGCCGTTAATTGATAACCTGTTTTTGCCATCATCAACATCAGAGCCTCATGTCTGAACATTGTGCAGGAGTATAAGGGGGTCCATATGTGTGCGCCCATGTGTGTGTGAGCATGTGTGCACGTAACCCGTATTGATGAAACTACAAACATAAGATAATAGAGACTCATTGTTGCCTTGGAGTTCAGACTGCCAGTGTGTTTTATCTGTAGTGTGGCGTCTGTGTTCTCCTGGATGTCTCTTTCTGTCCCCTAGCACTATAGTCACCTGCAGAGACATGGCCTCTCTCACACCACCCTACTAACTATAGGGGAGAGAGGGAGAGATAGAGAGTGTGTGGGTGTGTTTGTTTTGTTTTTGTACGTCTTCAGGAGAAAAATTAGCAGACTTGGTGGGAGAATCTAGAAAAACACGGGTAACTTATGGTGTCAGGACCAACAAAACAGACTTGAGTAAAGGGTCTTAAAACGTTGTTTTAAACTGCAGGTTTTTTTTTGGTTACATTTTGGAAAAGTTAGGGATGGGCTTAGGAAATTATTATTACATATAGATAGTTGCACATTGTTGCTATTATGCAATTGAAAACTGTCAATTGATCTTTACGTTGTTTTAAGATTTTATGATGAATGAACCAATATAAAAGCTCCAGAATTACTAGAAACAAAATCTTGTGTATCAGCTTCCAATAAAAGTACAGAAGGTCGTTTAATTAGAGCCCTTTGATTTTTATTATTTGGAGAGCACAGACAGAATTTTAGAATTGATGCTAAAAATAAATTCTGAAAAATATCATGTAAAACATGATTTGGAGAAAAATAAAAACTTCTTTCCTTAGGCTGTAGTTCCATGGTCATAACGATATTCATAGTATTAAAGTAATGGAACATGAAATCACATATTTCTAATATTATCATGTTTGGGATGTTTTTTTATTTTAAATATTATTTATGCTGACACATTACCTTGAGTGTTTTGTCGCTTTTAATTATCAGTTCACACAACAGCATTCAGTAAAAAAATATAATAAAAAAAATATCTGGCCTTGTTTTATTTACGTATCATCCAACCTCTTCTAGAGTAAATATATCTTTTGGAAAATATTTGTTAATACAGACAAGCAAGCCTACAATTACATTACATTTTTCCTAATACCGTGCAGGCCAACCCAAAATACCATTCAAATCCAGCATCTTGCAGCTTTTTTTAAATCCAATATGGCTAGTCTTTAGCTAACTGGGGATATTTAGTGTGCTGGGTGATGGTTATGGTGGACTAGTGAAAGATATAATGAGCGCTCTCCTGATTTACTGGTGAATGTCATTGCATGGGCTTAGCAAACCTGAGCTTTATTTATTTTATTTTATTTTTTTTTTGGCAAAGCTTAGCTTAATTTTTTTTACCACTAAAACAATGGTTTTGTACTGGTAAATGTATTAGAATCTTACCAGATAGTTTTGCTGTATTTTTTAATCCCTCTTGGTGTCCAGTCACATACTAATGAGATCAGGTAGGGTTAGCTTTTACCCTAGTGTATAAATATACCTCTCCACCCTGCCATTGCATGAATACCTGCAGTAATGGTTCCTCTAGTTGGCTTTTTCCGTAATGTATTTCTATGTAATTATAGAGCATTAATATTGTCTTATTAATTATAAATCTTTCAAACGTAAAAAAGGGCAGCTGGTATTTTCAAATCATGTAAAATATGGTAGTCCATGTTTTTTGTTCTGGCAGATGATGTCCAATTATATCTTTACTTTCACTGATGTTGAAAGTCTTGTGTTTACCCACACAGCACCTGTGGCCATTCCTCTCTCTGTCTCTGAGCAGCTGTGTGTGTGTCATGTTGATGTTTTTCACTGTGTGAATGCTTCCATTCCCAAACTTTTCAGTTCTCTCTCACACACACATGCGCCTGATATCAGTACAGTTGATTTCTGAAGACCCAACACCCTCTTGTTTTCTAGCTGCGAGCACAGTCATCATTACCCACTCATCACAGACAATAACACAGCACTCGTTACAGGCCTGCTTCAAACTGTAGAGCCTGGGGCCGTTCAGTCGTTCAGGACCGACACTAATCAAACCCACCCAGAGAAAGCAGCCAGAGCGGCACGAGGGGGCTGAGGGGCGAGGGCTCAGAGCTGCCTCAGGGGCAGATATTTTGAGGGTGAATTGTTAAGCTAGGAGATAGTAGGGTAAAGGTAACAGATGTTTTTGGCTTGACTTTCTGACAGAAAAAGAAGCATGACATTTGCATATTGTTCAGACAGGGAGGCAATTTTTATTTTTGTTTGTTTCTTATCTGTAGTGTGTTATCCGAGTCTGTGATATCTATGTATGTGACTGGTCTAATAGTTAGGGAATTAGTTTTTAGACAAAATTGCAACCTCTTAAAGCAAAGAAGGTCCTAATAATATACTGTAGGGTATTGGTGGGCGATATGGCCCTAAAATAATATCACAATTTCATGGTATTTTTATGCTATAATGATACTCTTGGCGATACTGAGATATTAAATATATATATATATATATATATATATATATATATATATATATATATATATATATATATATATATATATATATATATATATATATATAGATTTGTAACAGTCAATAATCCAGAATCTCATTATACTAATAATGCACTCCAAATATCTCCATATATCCAGGATTAAAGTAAAATAAATGATACTAGACAGACATACTCTGTCTCTAGTAGATACATAATGGGAAACGAGATCAGTGTGAATTTTTCTTTGCTAAAAATATTATTGCATAAGATACGATGTGGCACACCCCTAGGGTAGGGTTGGAAAAACTAAACAAACTGTGTAAAGTAGGGGGTGGGAATCGCAGAGCATCTCATGATACGATATTATCAAAATAGATGCTTTTGGACTTTAGGCTTTTTTTCATACCTATAATATCCTTTAGAAATCCAATAAAGCAAACTTTGCACACCTAATAAAAACTGATTTAGTAGATTTGTACCAAAAGTTAAAATTGCACATATTTGATGTTTTTTGCCAACTGTTTTGTAGGTTTTTGTAGGGTTTTTTTGTAGTTTCGTAGTTCAAAAGGAGTTCAATGAGTGGAAATAGTCTTTAGGGAAAAAAGTGTTTAATAATATCGATAATTTTAAGGTTATTTATTTATTTTTTTGCAATGCTGTATTGAATTGATGCTCAAAAACACAAAGATTCACAACTGACAGTGATTCAGTTTGTGTTATGTTTAAACTTCGAATGGTAAATAGTAGCATCTTTAGATTTTCTGACGCAAGATTCTATAGATATTATAGTGTGTTTTTATTCTATGGTCGTTTTCTTAAAATTTGATTATTAAAATGCAAAATGTATTGCCCTGATTTGCAATGTATGAAATCATAATATCTGTACTGTGATGAGTATCATATCATCTTTCATATTAGATTTTAGCCAAAACATTCTTACTAAAGGCTACATTTCAAATCTCAAGACTTGGAGATTTAATTATAGGCCATTTCCCATTAGGCCATTATATATTTGTTATGATAAACTACTACCTAATGGGCTCATTTACTTCCTGTAAAGCAGTTAGAGCAGTCAGAAGCGAGCCATGCCAACATAACCGCAACTAGCTGACAATCTAGTGTGCTTCCTTCAGCGATCAGGCCTCAAGCCAAAGACAGTGTTTAACATCTTGGCCACAAGAATACAGTGTTAAGCTTATATTATCAGATGTTTAGATATTAGGTATTTTCCCTATTCTTTTATTACTATCAGCCCTGCAGAGGCTCAGGCAGTAGCTTCAGCGGCCTTCACCTTTGAGTGGCTGATATTTTTAGCAGATTTTGGCCTTTTGCTCTCTAAAGACCCAGGGGTCAGGTTCTGCCAAGGGCTTCTGCATACACCACTGCAGACTGCACCATCTGCACTCACACTGCAGCAGGCCCCATCACACCACTGTGGTTCTGGCCTCTGAGTGTGTGTATACATCTTTACATCCGTATTTATATGTACAGATGCGTGTGTGTGTGTTTGTACAGATGTGGCCTTTTTGCAAGGCAGCTTAGCCGTAGTGTTTTTATTGCCACCAGGGCTTCTCAGATTCTTCACTTTCTCACTGATGGGATTGCTGGAAGATTCAGCCAGTGTACAGTTTGATGGTTCAGCATATGTCCAAGTATCTAATGAGTGCTTTTACGAATCCAGCTACTTTATATTGTGCCCATTGGTGGCAGAGATGTTTAAATATTCCCACAAAGTTAGTTTGATCCATGTAGAGGGGTATTGCTAATAGAATAGGACTCTTTGCACCCCCATTTCTTATATTTAAAGAACATTACTGGAACATTATTTATCTAATACAGATCAACCTTCCTGGAACGTATTCAAAACATACCTTAATCTCCTTATAACATTCTCTGTTAGCTGGGACTGAGTTGTGGGGCAGTGACATTTAAATTAACTGTGTTCTCTAGAATTATGGTGCTACTCAACTTCTTCTGGGATGATTTTGTTTTTTTTTTTCAGATTTGAAGATGAGTTGGGATATTGGTCATCATCTGAAGTACTGACCTCTCTTAAACACCAGAAGCAGTCAAATCCTCACAGCAATGCTTCAAGCCTTCTGTAAAATTTAAGAAAGCAAAATGATCTAAAAGAGAATACTCTTATTTTGGAAGAATTAATAAATGAGCAAGTGCTCCAGTACTTTTGGCAGTGTAGTGTATTTAAAAGTAAAACCAATAAAACATAGCATTGGAACTGTGTTATCTTGTCTTATATTGCTCAATCCATTATTTTTGGGATAGGGTGAGATCATCAAACATCCTGACCTCAGTAATTTTTTTATCATGCTTCAAAACCTATTAGAAGGCCTTCTTTTTCAAAATATTGGCAGTTACTCCAACAAAAGCAGATTTTAAATAGTCTTGATTTCAGAAGAATACAGTGAACAGTGAATAAGCAGGTGTCCCAATACTTTTGTCCATATGTTGCACTACTTAAATTAAAGCAGCACTAGGTAGGATTTCCTTGATTTTTAATCTTTTTAAAGAAGTAAAATTTCGTCTTGAAACTCACTGCAGCGCTCCATTGAGGTGTAATAGGAGGAATAGCGGTGCTCTCGTGTCTGTGCCGGAGCTCCTCTGAGCTCAAACCAGACTCTGTAAGTTTTCCGAGGCGGCCGCGACCAACGCTCGCAAGAACTGCGACCTGCTTTCCGATCTTTAGTTCTAACATTTCTACAAGAACTACTGGTTCATTGTTTACAAACTAACATACAGACACTCCGGCAGAAGCTGGAAAGAGACCGAATATGTCTGTGAAAGCCAGAAAACGAGAAAGAGAAACTAATCCGCCTGAAACATTTATTACACTCTACCACTGTAGGGGGAGCCCACGAGCACAAAATCTCAATCCTACCTAGTGGAGCTTTAAGTCTTACTGTTTTTTTTTTTTGTCTGTATATCTACAGGACTCTGAATCTCTGGACAACTGTATCCAGAGCACGCTCGCGGCCCTTTACCCGCCGTTTGAGGCCACTGGGGCTACCGTGCTCTGCCAGGTGCTGGATGTGGTGGAGACACGGTACCGTGGAGACGGCTTGCGCTACCTCCTCGACTTCCTGGTGCCAACCAAACACATCCTCCAGAGCATCCAGCAGGACGCATGTGTGAGTACCTCACCAGCTTTTTTCCCCTCTTGTTCTTACTTTTTCTTCAGTGCTATGCACCTTTATCCACATTTGTGTCTTCAACATTCCTGTTAGAACTTCTAGTCATTTCATATCAAATGGTTTATGGTCATGTCATGCAGTCGAACCCAGCATTCCAAAAAGCTGTTTAAGCTTATTCACAGTTATTTAGAGCATATTTAAAGAAGAAATCCATTGTGAAATGGACTTCGGGTGTAGTGAAAAATAATAACCAGTATGAACGTTTGTCAAATATCCCACCTCCATTCACCCCCAGCATTCCAGAATAGCATGTTTTCAGTCAATGTTCTCAACAGACAATGCTAGTGATAGGGTCTTGGTGTAAAAATATATATTTCTGTGCATGGGAAACATTATTAACAACTTCAAAGTAGCTCCACACTTCTTTTATAACATTTTTAGGACCCTGAAATTTAAAATGAAGCACTAAGAACTAAGTGCACAGTTAGTTTATTAAAAACACTGTTTATACACACACAGTTCCTTCATGTAGTTCTCTGGGCACTGTCATAATGAAAGTCACAATAAGTCAGTAAGTTGTGGAAATGCATGCATTCCAGCTGTTGCTAAACATATCTCTGTTGTATTCATGCCTTGTCAATCAACTTAATTTATTGGGACCTAATTTAAGTTCCCAGTGCCTCATTTTAATGCCGGGGCCCTTAGAATTCTGCCAATAAAGTGTGGAGCTACTCTGAGGTTGTTAATGGTGTAAAAATAGTGATTTTTGCTCTATGACCCTATCACTAGCATTGTAAGCCTGTTGGGAGAATTGGCTAAAAAACACTGTATTTTGGAATCCTGGGGGTGAGCAGAGATGGGCTTTTTAACAAAAAAAATTACTTATGTTTCACTACACCCAAAGTCCATTCCACACCAGATTTCCCCTTTAATTAGCTCTCCAACACAACGCAAAATTATCCAAATGTTGTGCGGTCACCAAGTGTAGCCCCCTGCTTGTAGTAATGCAAAATGAGGTGGTGGGTAGCTTTGATGCCTCTCAATTAGCTTCCCGCATTGTGTGAATGACTCACTGTGGTCCCTGTGAATTTCGTTCCTCTTACGCATCGTATTTTCCTTTCTCGCCTCTTGTTCTCCACAGTGTGTTTTTTGTTTCAGTCATGGCAAAGCCGCGCTGTCGCTCTCTTTATTGTCAAGTAGCATCATGCCTGAGATAGCGCTGTGGTGTGTCATGTTTAGTTAGGTGAGCCGCTCTCCCTCTACTCAATATTAGTCATCATGTGGGTGCAGTCAGGACACCAGCACACACACACACACACACACACACACACACACACCTCAGACAGAAGACTGAGGGAGCCAGCAAGCTCAAATGTTTTTGTTAGCACTTCTTGTTTTGGTTATTTGAGAAGCAGCCCCAGAAGCCCTATCAGTGATTCAAAGAAGCTGAGGGAATTTTCCCAGCCAAACTTCCACACATGCTCTCTCTCTCTCTCTCTTTCATTCTCTCTCCCCCTCTCTCTCTCTCTCTCTCTCTCTCTCTCATATGCCTGTATCACACACACACACACACACACACACACACACACACAGTGTCACACGCTTAAGGCTCGATTTCATTTACAGTTCCCCTGTTTTGGCAACCCGTGGGGCTGTAAGCTATATATACCACCCACTTGACCTAGAGACTTTTATTAGCAGCTGTTTTGAGCACAGGCACAATCTGTGTGTTGTCCGTGTGTGAGGTGGGGAATACTGTGTTATATGTTGTTATAATAATGGGCTGCTTTACAGGACACTTTTTTGCATATACTGTTGTTAGAATTTTATATTTCTAGAACACAAAACTGCAAATATAAATAATGAAAGGTGCTATAGCTATAAATAACTCATTTAACACATACAGTATTCCACAATAGACAAGTAAATTAAAGTAAATCCTTAATAAAATATTACACAATAAAAAAAGTATAATATTACAGTACAATGTAGACAATAAATGAAACAATCATTCATATTTCTTACAGTATTAGACAATAAATACTCCTTTATATACTATAGAGAATAATATACAATAAATATAAAGTTACATTTGTCCTTTTTTAGACGATAAATGCAGTGTAATAAGATAAAATAATACATATACAAATCTGGCGAAGAGTGAAAGAATGTAAATTAAATTTATTGGCAATAAAATGCACATTTATAATTACGTATGTACAACCTGTATACATGTAGAAAATGGCCATATTATAATAACTGCTTAAACAGCACTATAAATTGTAGGTGTAGTAATATTTAGTTTCCTTATTCCTTATTCTGTTATTTTTGCAAACAGGTCAAATTGTCTTGAAAATGTTCTAAAGTATTTGAAGAAGGGACGCACAAACAAATGTGGCAAATATTGGTCTTAGGACAATGTATTGTTTATTAATTTCAGTTTAGTCAAAAATATTTTATTAATTTGCTCATTACCTAATACATAAATACATACAGAGTATAAAACTTGACTGTAAATACTTTGGAATCTAAATTCACCAAAACAAAATCATGATTCTCACATCCCTAGTAATTTTAGGTTTTAAACGAGTGTACTGTTCTTAAACCCTGGACAGGAATAGCCCACTTTTAGTGCTCCATAAAGTTGCTGAGGCCTCTAGTGGGTAGCGTCTGGAAGGAAGGAAGCTTTTTTTGTGCATCTTTTGAGTGATTGTGTCATCACTTAGCACTTTTCTCACATACACATGCACACACACTGACTGGCCAAATACTCTCAATACCTATACACTCATATAAATATGGGTTCTTCAGTGTTTCTTTTGATCATTTTTTCGGTAATATATAGAACCCTTTTAGCTTACAGTGCAGTATTATCACTTCAGTGAGTGCAGGTGAGGAAAAGAGAGAGATGGAGAGATAGTGATTCTTCCATCTTCATTACCTGCATTCCTTTGAACAAAGTCTCTGGTTTTGACTGACAGCTATTAACTGTCAGCTATTAACATGCATTTAAGGGTTAATGGGTGTGCTTTTTCAGTCACAGCTTTTGAGTCTTTGCCGAAAGGAATGTAGGTAGTGGAGGAACTGTAGTGACCTTGTTCCTTCTTGTGCCACTTCATGTGTAATATTTATGTAAGAGATAGATACCCTTGCTTTTGTGAGAGGCAGAGAAGAGAAATGAAATGAAGATGGTAAATAAGCAGTACTCCAGCAGCACTGCTGTGTCTAGTTCATTTATACCAGAACAACACACTGCTACCACCAATCCACTGTCTCTGCTGTGCTCAGAACAACACACCACCCACATACTAAATAAGACCTGCTCTGTGGTGGTGTCCTGATCATTGAATAATAGGGTTAAAGAAGGATAATAAACTAAGCAAAAAAACAAAATGACTACTATCTACATTTAGAGAAATCGAAAGTGCTGTATCATGATATGGACAGTGGGTGTAGAAACAAGGAGATAATCATAATGTTGTGACTTGACTTGTACAGCTTTGGAAAAAAATGAGACCCCTAAAAAAACACATTTCTTTGATTTTACCTAATTGAAAACCTCTGGAATATAATCAAGAGAAAGATGGATGATCACAAGCCAACAAACCAAACTGAACTGCTTGAATTTTAGCACCAGCAGTGGCATAAAGTTATCCAAAAGCAGTGTGTAACACTGGTGGAGGAGAACATGCCAAGATGCATGAAAACTGTGATTAACTGTGATTTGGTTATTCCACCAAATATTGTATATGAACTTGTTTTTTGTTCTGCCAACAAATGCTCTAAATGACTTTTTTTTTTTTATTTGGTAGAAATGTTGTCCGTACAATGTTCATTTTACTCAAACCATATACCTATAAATAGCAAAATCAGAGAAACTAATTCAGAAACTGGAGTAGTCTCATTTTTTTTCTCAGAGCTGTATAGTTATAATTAAATATTAATAATATATAATTACAATACTAGTTGGTTGTCTATACCCTAACTGAGAAAGCAATAATACACAGCGGTAACAGTGACCAGGAACACACACGCGTACATGCACAAGCCAACACACACACACACTTAAAATGGTGGGAGGGACAATAAACAAGCCAGTGTCAAGCAGCTTCCGTTTAAAGGTCACCTCTCAGCCTTGTCACACACCGGAAAGTTTCCTTTTTTACTCTCACAGGTGTGTGTTTATGAGTGTGTGTGTGTGTGTGTGGGAGAGAAGCAGGATGAGAACCGAAGCTGTGGTCACTGAGCTATTAGAGCGATCAGGGTTAAGGGGTGGAGGGGTCTTTTTTTTCTTTCATTGCTTCACTGACCAAAGCAACAAAAGATGCAGTAATAACATAGTAATCTATATTTAAAGCTTTCAGGATCTAATTAAGAAAAGCTTTAAAAATTATTGGAACTATTTGGTATTTCTGATTATAACAGATTTTTGACCATTTCTGATTCCAACTAATATAATAAAGCCTTAAAAATTATTGGAACTATTTGGTATTTCTGATTATAACAGATTTTTGACCATTTCTGATTCCAACTAATATATTGTACACAGTTTGTGTTACTTATTTGCTGTTCAATTTTAGCAGATGGGAAGGGCATTTATTTTGAACAATAATAGGCACATCTAAATCTATTTAAAGTATTATTATTCAGTTTGGAGTCTCTGCCCTAGCCTGAGTCTGACCCGATGCCCAACCCGAACTTGAACTGTGTCAAGATTTTCTACCACTTTCATTGGGTTCTGTCGGGTCGAACTCAAGAACACAATCTGTGACAGGCCTGTTTTGTAATGATTTTTTATATATGTAAAGCTAAAAATTTGCTGCACTGTACATTAACATCATTCAAATCACATGAAATTGTAGTTAAAAAGGTTTTAATGCTGTACTTCTTAAGGTTTAAATTGACATTTAATGGGGCAGAATTGGACTTGAACTAGCATCGGTTGCACTGACCTGTGGGATAAATAGCCACAAACCTTAAAAAAAAATAAATGTTCCATCCTTCTGGCACCCACTCAATAAGGCCTTAAATCTTGCCTCTTAATTTGATGTTTTCCCTCATTTTTAACATATTTATTTGCAATTATTTTCATTTATTCCAGGTTGTCAGTATTATTTGGCAAAAACTCAGTCAGGTTTGATATAAATATTGAGTGTGGGACCTTAACTGACATTTTGACCCTAGTTTTCTCTGCCACAATCTGTGACCACCATTTGTCGGTTGTGTATATCTATCGTGGTGGTTATGTTTCTGTGTTCATTTCCTATGTGTGTATATCCTTTCCCTTGAACTATGTGGGAAAGTCTCCTCCTCGCTGCACCTGGGGTCAGTGGGGTGCCTCACAATCTTCACCATGCGAGGCACACAGGGGTCGCCATTTAGAGGCCCTTATGAAGGCATATAATGATATCATAATGGGAACCAGCAGCCTGAGCAGGATGACTGCCCCACGAATAAAAAGCCCTTTCACCCCCCTCATGGCCTCCGCCTGCGACACACTACCCTACATCCTCTCTAGACTTCTCCAGCGTTCGCTTTGAAACGAAACCTCGGGTCATTTTTGGCCGCCCCAGAGTCAGATTCCGCCAGAATATTCGATCCATCGCTGGCATATCTGGGGCCGTTGGCATCGTGTTACAGAGCAGCTCAGTGTGCCGGTGACACACTGTCACAGTCTGTAGGGAGACAGCATGTTATCTATGCTACATTTGGGGACCTTTTAATGGATGATTTTTCCATCTCCTGACATGCAGGGACCAGTTTGTGGTCTTGTGTCCTTCATGCTGTGGTAAATGGACAGTGGAAGTTGTGTGCAGGATTCATTCATATGAATGGAGACTCTTTTGGGAACTGTTTTGGCATAAAGGGGTTCATTGTCCATTCTTATTCTGCACTGTCCAGCATGGCTTCAGATCAAGATGAAGCAACTACTCAGTCAGGCCATCCATAAGCCTTTTTATGTTAAATACCTCCATTTTCTGTGTTACTTTTAATGACTTATTTATTGTTGAAAGACTAGGCTGATTGTTGAAAGACTAGGCTGATAAATCTTAAAACCCTTGTTGACCATAATTTTCTCTCTTTCTGTCTTTCCGCAGTTCCCATATTGTGGCTACCTGTTCCGCCACGAGGGCTGGCCACTGTGCGTCCATGAGAAGGTCATAATCCAGCTGTCCTCTCTGGACAGGCGCATCCTTCAGCCCGGAGACTTCTACCTGCAGGTGGTGGCATCACCCAAAAGCCCTCCACGTGTTACCGTCAAGTGCCTGTCGGCGAGTGGCCAGCATGTGGAGGAGCTGGAGGTCCCAGAGCTAGCCTACACTTCTCTCTTCACCATGGCCTGGCTGGACTCCATCAACCGGGAGAAGTGCGGGGACGGACGAGCCGCCTTGGAGCACTGCCTCCTCTCTGCGGATAACAATATTTTCAGGGTGCCCTGGGAGGATGTGGTGAACCCGGAGTTCATCAGCAAACCTCCGAAAGTGGCCCAGTCCATGGTGGCCTTCGGAAGGGTGAAGGACGTCAGAGATGATTCTGATACAGAGCGTGAAGATCTCAATTCTGCTGGGTCAGGCAGTGGGATTTTAATTGACACTTTCACGGGCCAGTCAGAAGAGAGGGAAGAGCAACCTAAGGGAATTAAGCTTTCTCATGGTCATCATGTTCTTCAAGAACAGTCTAGCAAAGGCAGCAGTGGGCGGAGTTCGATGAGCGCTGCTGACGATTCTGAGGGCGAATATGTGGAGTTGTCTGAAATCGAGCTGCCTTGTTTTTCCCCCCAGAAGGGCTCTTTGACTCAGTCTATAAGCATGAACTACAGAAACCTGCACAAGCCACGGACTCCAGGGCCTTCACCGATGCACCCGAGCACTAATCCTTCCCAAAGCCCTATAAAAAGCACCTCATGCTCCCAAAGCATGGTATGCGCCATGCTGATTGAGGAGAACCTAAGTGACACTTGCCAGCTTATGGTGGCCGGCACTCTTCCAAAAGATGCACACAGCCAGCGACAGCGGGTTGAAAGTCAATGCAAAGTCACCTGTGCTGCAGGTACAGGTACAGATCCTCCTGATAGTATGCCTGAGCATGAGTCTGAGCGAGTGTGCATGCCTGAAAGCTCGGACTGCAGCTGTACAGCACTTTGTGACTCTAAAGAAAAGAAAATGTTGAGTTCAGACACTGAAACGTTAAATGACCGTAGTCTTTGTCAAGATGCTAATCTTATAGAGCCAGAGAACTCCAGAGAACACCAATACTCTGATTCTAACCAGCCTACAATACCAATAAACTGTGATACCAATGACTTAGAAATGACAAAGCAGAAAGCTGAAAGTTTTGAGATTGCAATAGACAGTTGCCTGAAAGTCACACAGGCAGATGATAACATACAAGTTTCCGAGTTTGTAGAAGCTGCTAAATCTGATGAGAAGCAAGTAGAAGGACACTTAGAGGTGACTAGCCAAGTTTTGACACCCATACACTTACATACAGCACCATCAATTGACCATAAATGCCCTGAATCAGAGGATCCTGTAGTCCGACCAGTGGGTCAGCCTACAGACTCTGAGAATGCTCCATGCACGAGCGAAAATGGTCCATGCATTAGTAGCAAAAATGACCCTTCTTGCAGCGATTATGGTAGCGAAGGCACTCCCAGCTTCTGTGATGTTGAGGAGGGCAATCTTGGGTCAGCAGGTCCCCTGGGAGAGCAGGTAGACTGTGCCTTTGTCCCCACAGAGCCTGGGAAGGTTCAAGTTACAGCTGTTGGTCCAGGTCAGGAGAGGACGGAGGAGAAAGAGATTACGAGCAAAAAAAGTGAGGGAGATACAAAAACAGAACCTGAGGAAGAGGTTAAGGTAGAGGAAGAAATCTCAAAAGAGAAGGAACGAAACAGCAAGAGAGAGATAAAGAAGGAGGTGGAGAGCAGGAGCGAAGGTGAGGAGGATGAAGACAGAGCAGCAGTTGATGTGGAAGACAAAAGAGAGACTCCTCAGACAGGTTTGGTGGAGTCCACGCCCAAATCTAGCCCAAGTGTGAGCACACCTTCAGGTCAGGAGTTGGAACAAACAGACAAGGTAGAGCAGGAGGGAACAAACAAGGTAGAGGAGAGGGGAAAGATAGAAGTAGTTGGAGAAGTGTTGGAGGAAGTTGAATGTGCACCAGTTGGCTTAAAGGTAACTGAGGAGAGTGGGATTATGGGATGCCCCACAGTTGAAAGTGAAGGGACCATAGCTGCTCTTGTTTTAGAGACGGAATCAGAGTCAATCTCTCAAGTTTTGGATGCACCAGTCGCGAATGAGGACACACTTCCAGAGCAAACTCTGGACTTTAACACTTCAGACACATTGGTTGATGGAGAGACTACATGTACTGTGACACAACCAGAGGAGGAGAAAGTGGAGGTGGAGGTGGAGACAATAGACAAGACAAGGACGGAAAATGAGCTTGCTTCGTCTGTTCATATTAATGGCTTCACACAGCTGGAATCAGACATTGGATCAAATCAGCATCATCATCATCAACAACATAATCATCAACATCAGCAGCAGCAACATCAAGATCAGCAAGGTAGAATCTGTTCTCTTATCCCGACCCACTTACTCCTCTTGATCCTTTTTGACTATTCCCAGCCTTTTCCTTGATCCCTTCTTCCTTTTTAACACTTCTTGGATTTATCCCTTTTATTGACCTTTATTGACCTCCTAAATTCCTACTTACAGTTGTGGTCAAAAGTTTACATACACTTGTAAAAAAACATAATGTTATGGCTGTCTTGAGTTTTCAATAAGTTCTACAACTCTTAGTTTTCTGTGATAGAGTGATCGGAACACATACATGTTTGTCACAAAAAAACAGTCATAAAATTTGGTTCTTTCATAAATTTATTATGGGTCTGCTGAAAATGTCACCAAATCTGCTGGGTCAAAAATATACATACAGCAACATTAGTATTTGGTTACATGTCCCTTGGCCATTTTCACGGCAACTAGGCGCTTTTGGTAGCCATCCACAAGCTCCTGGCAAGCTTCAGGTCGAATGTTTGACCACTCTTCTTGACAGAATTGGTGCAGTTCAGCTAAATGTGATGGTTTTCTTGCATGAACCCGTTTCTTTAGCACTGTCCACATGTTCTCAATGGGGTTTAAGTCAGGACTTTGGGAAGGCCATTCTAAAACCTTAATTCTAGCCTGGTTTAGCCATTCCTTTACCACTTTTGATGTGTGTTTTGGGTCATTGTCTTGTTGGAACACCCAACTGCGCCCAAGACCCAACCTTCGGGCTGATGGTTTTAAGTTTTCCTGCAGAATTTGGAGGTAATCCTTCTTCTTCATTATCCCATTTACTTTTTGCAAAGAACCAGTTCCACTGGCAGCAAAACATCCCCAGAGCATAATACTACCACCACCATGCTTGACAGTAGGCATGGTGTTCCTGGGATTAAAGGCCTCACCTTTTCTCCTCCAAACATATTGCTGGGTGTTGTGGCCAAACAGCTCAATTTTTGTTTCGTCTGACCAGAGAACTTTCTTCCAGAAGGTTTTATCTTTGTCCATGTGATCAGCAGCAAACTTCAGCCGAGTCTTAAGGTGCCTTTTCTGGAGCAAGGGCTTCTTTCTTGCACGGCAGCCTCTCAGTCCATGGCGATGTAAAACACGCTTGACTGTGGAGACTGACACCTGTGTTCCATCAGCTTCCAAATCCTTGCAGACCTGCTTCTTGGTGATTCTTGGTTGACTCTTGACCATCCTGACCAATCTCCTCTCGGCAGCATGTGATAGCTTGCGTTTTCTTCCTGATCGTGGCAGTGACACAACTGTTCCATGCACTTTATACTTGCGTATAATTGTCTGCACAGTTGCTCTTGGGACCTGTAGCTGCTTTGAAATGGCTCCAAGTGACTTCCCTGACTTGTTCAAGTCAATAATTCGCTTTTTCAGATCCACACTGAGTTCCTTTGACTTTCCCATTGTAGCTTTTGTAGCGGAGTCTAATCACTGGGTCAAATGAGCCCTATTTAAATGGGCTCATGAGAAGTCAACAGCTGTAGTCAATCAGAATCACTTACAAGAAGTGAAGAGGCCATGACATGAAGCTAATTTGATTGACACAACTCGCTACATCACCAAAATTGACAAATTTTGTTGCTGTATGTATATTTTTGACCCAGCAGATTTGGTGACATTTTCAGCAGACCCATAATAAATTTATGAAAGAACCAAATTTTATGACTGTTTTTTGTGACAAACATGTATGTGTTCCGATCACTCTATCACAGAAAACTAAGAGTTGTAGAACTTATTGAAAACTCAAGACAGCCATAATATTATGTTTTTTTACAAGTGTATGTAAACTTTTGACCACAACTGTACCTTCATGCTGCAGATTTTTGAAGTTGCTTTTTTTACTTAAAAAAGTGGCTCCTCACTGGCTTCCTAAATCTTACCCTACTTTTTTTCCTTTCTTAAACATCTTTCTAAATCTTCATATTTTTTCTTAATCATTTCTTCATCTCATCATCGCATCATCCATTTTCATTCCAAATCTTTCTTTTTCCTGTTTTCTTTGATTGAATAAAATGTTCTATTCATGTCTTACATATCTCATCGCCACTGTCACTGTGCTTCTCGGGTACTGTTAGCTTTATCCGGTTAGATGTGATCTATTTCCCATTTCTCCAGCACTACGTCCGCCCGGTTGTGTTTACTTTAGATACACCAGTGCACAGTAGTGGCAGCTTCTCAGCTCTGAGCCGTTCCCTGCAGAGGGACCTCCGGCAGCAGCCTACTGACAGCCTACAAATGGCTCTCAAATGGTCCGTGCTACAGCCTGAGGGACCTGCCTTTCTCTTCAACCTCTATTCAGCAAGGATGGGGGAGAGTCGAGCGCGAGGGGGCCTGTTTCTGCTTAGACTGGGGATTTTACAAGGGCAGGCTTTAGCACAGGTCATATTCCGGTCTCTAGACGGTTTGTTTTCAAATTTACTGGTGACTCCACTGAACAATGGCCAAGGCTTTTCCTGATGGAAACTTGGGGAGAGCTGGAGGGAAGACTGGGTCATGTGCAGAGCTCCCAGTTTCTGTTTTTGTGTATTTGGAAATTTTATAGCTTTCGTTTTTGATTGAATCCTGTTTGTGGACATTTACTGCCGTGGGCTGCTGTTGATGGCAGACTTGGTTTAGCCATGTTTTGACTGGCTCCTGATGGTCTGCCTGTTTAAGAGTACTTGTTTGTTTGTCTGCAGACAGACTGTTGGTAACATTTAAAGCCAAAAGGACAGAATAGGCAGACTGATGAAGTACTTGTCAACATTATGTTGTGATTTTAAACAAAAAGTGGACAGATTTATATGGTATAAAGACAGGATGCACTTGTCTCTCTCTCTCTCTGTCTCTGTCTCTGTCTCTTTTCTCCTTTTCCTTCCCACTCTTAATCTCTATATAAATTTATCTCTCTTTCTCTCTTGCAGTCACCCCCTAGCTTCCCTTTAATCATCATTCTGGTATAAAGATGTGTTACAGTAGTACTCTCTCTCTCTCTCTCTCTCTCTCTCTCTCTCTCTCTTTCTCAATGTCTCTGCCTCTCTTTTCTTCTTTTTCTCCCTCCTTTTCCTTCCCACTCTTTCTCTTTATCTTTCACTGTCTTGCAGTCACCCCTATCTTCTCCTTCTTCTCTCTTTTTCCTTTGTTCATCTGCTTGTCTCTCTCGGTCCCCTTCCCTTTCTCTTTCTTCTGTTTTTCCCTTCTGTCTTTCTCTCTGTCCCCTATCATCCTTCACTTTTGTTTTTTCGTTCTATCTCTTTTCCTCATTTGCTCTGCTTGTCTCTCTGTCTCTTTCTCCCCTCTACTTCTTGCTCTCACACTTTTGACCTCCCCCCCTCTCTCTCTCTCTCTCTCTCTCTCTCTCTCTCTCTCTTTGCTATCACTCACAGTTAACTCTTTCTTCCCTTTACTCAGTTTTCTGTTCTCTTCCTCCCCATCTACTCTCCCTCTTTTTCTTTCTCTCTTTTCTCCTGACTTTTTTTCTTACATTGATTTGTTTTCGCTCTCTTTCACACCCCCCTGGTCTCTTTTTCAATCTCATTCACTTCATGCACATCCCTGTGAACATTTATCTCTTCAGTCTTTACTCATCTCTGTGTTAAATAACTGGACACCTGTGGCATGCGTATGAATAAACCTGTGTTGTATGTAATGCTGTGGTCGAGTGTTGGAAGGTTGTCTCCTGCTCTAACAATGTCCAGGTGTGAACAGTACTGTGCAGGTATAGGGGCAGGTGGGTGGGCTGCAGCGGGTGGGGGATGGTGAGGATGGATGTGGGGGGTTGTGCTGTTTTGAGGGCCACAGTGGCAGTGTCTTTGTTTGTTGTGAGTTGGCTCACTGTGATTGATGGCACTGTTTCTGTCCAGGTGGGAGGTTTACACACATTGAGTAGTGTTTGGGTTTCTCTGCTACAATGGAGATGAGGCTGTAATTACATCCATACTGGCACCGATTAGTTTACTTTTACTTTCTTAAAAAAAAAATACTCTTCCATTCCTGTCAGCTATTCTTTAGTAGTTTAGTTTAGGGAAAATGTAGGTACTCCTACCAAATCTAAAGGCCCAGGTTTTACTCTTTCTTTTATTTTTTGGCACTTTGCAGCTTAAGTGAAAAGTTATTTATAGGAGATCCTGACCTATTGTCATATTTATGTCCAGCATCATTGCGTCTTTGATTCATATGCAGTCTTCAGCATCAGAATTATATCTGTATAAGTCAAAGTCTCAGATTGCCTGAGATGCAGTTATGCCATGTTTGACCTCCAAGACTCTTTTAAAACCCAAACCCTTCCCAGTACATAAATATAAATATATATAAATACCAATATTAAATGCCACACAATGAGCTAAGATGCATATTCTGCCCCACACATAAATCATATAAATCTAAAAATTTGAGACTGACTAACTAGATTTGCATAAAACAAATGGAAATGCATGTGGTTAAAAATCTATCCAGATACAAGTCACAGGAAGTTACCAGGTGTAAACAACCTCAGTGTATTATTGTGTGTTCATCATTACTGGACACTTATGTATGTATGATCAGTTCTTTTGAATAAGCCTACATTTTTACTACTTTAAATCAGTACATATTTGTATTTACAAACTATGCTTGAAGAAGCATTTTCCTTCAACATGTTCTCATTTTTCTATCAGCTGTCTTTTATTTCTCTATTGCATGATCACTCACTTTATATTGAGATGCTGCACAACAAATGGCCAGTGTATACAAACACAAATTTAAAATCTTCCATCACAAAGGCCCTTCAAGCAGGACAAAGAACTTCTCCAACCCAGTTCTCTTTAAATCTCAGTGAAGTCTTTGAGTTCGTGCTTGACATTTTTAGACACCTCACCTCTGGAAAGTAGTTTAAAGCTCTAATTTATCCCCCCCCCTCTGTGTTAACAGAGCATGATGACTATACAGCCTGTGTGCGGGAGTGCTGATGAGCTAGGCATGTTGGAGAGCCAGTATAGGCTTAAACACAAAGCAGTAAATACCCATGTGGATTTTTTTTCCATTGTTAACATTCTAGACAGTTTTGAACAATAAACAAGAACATTATCTGTCCATCTCTGCATGATGCACATTACAGACACAAATAGATGCATGCACGCTTCTCAGGCAGTTAGCATGTCTGCCACAAGAATTATACAGCTATAAATGGATTCATCGGGCATCTAAAATAAAAACCTGGACTGAACCTGGTGCTGGCTGCCACGTCTGAGGTGAAGTGAAAACAAGAGGGAAAAGGGGGAAAGTCTAATATTGGGAGGAAAAAGAAAGAAGCAGAATTGCCCAGGGGCTTTAGCCAGACTTGCCCTCCAGACATGGGGGGAGGGAGAAGTGTGAAACCTCATCCTGCCCAACTCTGCTGCACTTTAAATCCTCGGAGGTCCCTGCCAAGGCTTAGAGCTCTGATATTGTTGGCTTTTCCGAAGCAAGTCTACGTACTTTGACGGGGAAAAAGCCCAGGCCTTGGAGAGAAATCGAGAAAGAGTGAAAGAAACAGTTGTACAATTCACCACCACCTTATCTTTCTGTAGAATAACATTACATTATGATATGGAATATGGAACCCTCCCCCCCATCTCAGGACCTCACCTCCACCACACCAGCTTTATATAGTGTAATCCCTATTGAAATACAGCAATACAGCTAACTATGACACCCAGAGATTGTATCTCTGAACAGTTTATACCTGTTCTCCTAGTACTCATGGTTTATAAGCATGAGACTACATTTGGAATTCCCTGGTTTGTAGCTCATCTGCTTTTGATCTGACTTGTTTTCTGCAGCACTGGAGGCGAGTGTTTTCGTTTTTTACTGTTCTCAGAAGCTGATCTCAACATATCTCCAACTAAAGATTATCTCTGAGCTCCTTAGTGCTGTCAGAATCCTTGGATCCAAGGCCTCTTGTGGTCCGACGCTCCAAAAAACACCTGGAATGTTATGGATTTGTGAGCCAAGATATTGTGTTTGTGTGTGAGATGAGTCCAGGCCAGGCACTGGAGCAGGCTCAGAAAGTACAAGCATAATAACCTTCCATGTTAAATGGTTGTTTTTGGGACATTTGACCATGGAATGTAGATCTTGCTTGTGCTTTGTCCAGTGACTGTGTGGAAATGCTGGTAAACTTTAGTAGGTTTGTATTTTCTGGCCTTGTGTTTAGAATATGTTAATGATTTTTATTTTTTTTTTAAGTTGGAACCAAAAGAAAGTAAATCACTTAGCCATCAGTAGGCTGAGCTTAAGCCACTGCCCATGTGATTTATATCTTGCCTATTCATATTCAATCATATGAAAAGGCTGGAGGAAAATGTACCCGGTACTGACCATCAGCTGTTTGATGGTGTTTCCTATGCTAACCACCTGATATTAAGTAAGCCCCTCTTGTACCACCACAGCAGCTCTCACCATTTAAGCCTTAGACTCCACAAGACCCCTAAAGGCGTCCTGTGGTATCTGGTGCCAAGACATTGCATCAATGAGCTTTGGTGCACATTACATTTGTATAGTTTTGTTACATAACATCAGGCCTCATTCAAAACCAATCATGAGTGGTGCATCTGTCTAACTGTCTTACATAGTGATATAAAAGTTGAATTATGAGTGATGCCAAAGGCTTCTTTTGACCATTAGTCTTAAGAAAGCATATTTGCATCATTCTTTCTGGCTGGGTAGAATGATCCAGGCATCTCCCAGCTTGATCATCGTTCTACCAAGTCCTTCTGTGGGTTCTTTAACTTTACCTTACCCAAATTGACTAAATTTGCTTAGTCGAGATTTGGAGCTGGTTTGCTGTGATCTTAAAAGCCAAATTTAGTATGGCTGGAGTATGTTAGCCATGATGATAACAGCTGGCCTCAGCTCATTTGAAGCCACAATGCTAACTGGAACAGCAGACTGGATCAGCAGGGTTGGAGTAGGTTATATGCGATGCTAATAGCTGGGCTCAGTAGAGTTGAAGCAAGTTTGCTGAGGCTAACAGACACAGCAGCCAGGCTTAGGAAAGTTTTAGGAAGGTTAGTCACGATGCTACTAGTCAGCCTCAGCAGAGTTGGAGCTGCGATGCTAACAGACACATCAATCAGACTTAGCAGTGTTTGGGCGGGTTGGCTTAATTTCTATCATTATTAATATCCATGATGAAGCACATGTGCCAGAATCTCTTGTTTTAAATCACAAGCCCTCTGCAGTGTTTTGTAACTGTGATTTCGTTATATTTTATTTTTTAACATTTTGACGATCCATTCTCAAAGGAAACATATGGTAGCCCTCACACTGCCAGCTTGGTAGGAACTTGTAACGAGAAGACCTAACAAGTAGGTGGAATTTGAAATAACAAAGTCAATAGATAGCTCAGATGAAAGTCTTCCTCCAGTCAGAAGAATAGAGAGTGATGACAGCAACTTTATTACTTACACGAGATGCTGCCATCACTGATTTAGTAGCACAACAGATGGAAAAACCATCTGTAATCATTCACAGTGGTGCAGAACTGCCTAATACATCCAGGGTTACCGTTCAGTCCTGCAGTGGAAAAGAGATTATCGTTATGGTTTGTGTGTGTGTGTGTGTGTGTGTATGTACAGTATGTCTGTGAGACAGAGAATGATATCTGTTGGCTGTGGTTCTTGTTTCAGTTATTTTTTTTCCACTTTGCTTAACCAATTTCCATTTCTCAGACTCCACCCAGGCAGAGGGTCCATCGTTGGGTCCCATTTTAGTGACTGCTTCCCTGAGTGAAATCTGCACAGAGGCTCCATCAGTGGTGAAGCTTCAGGATCCTCTCCCATTGTCTTTGATGTCTGTAAAGAGCCAGCCTGTTCTCGCTGAAGCCCACAACGTCAACCCTGAAGTCCTGAGCTCGGGAGTACTCTGTCTGCCTGGTGAGGGATTAGACCTGTATATATGAAATACATACTGTCACTGTCATACAGATCCCTTGTATTTCAATTTTGGGGTTATGTAAAACTGTCAGATGTTCTTCACATCCCATTCTTGATGAATAGGACCAATAGAAATGTCCTTAAATGTCTTTTGCAATAATTAATGTTCTTCTTATGTTAAGTTAAAGAAGAAATCCACATCTGGAGAAAAACCTCTGTTTGCCAACAGCATTCCAAACTGTTTATACACACAGTAGCTTCAGGTAGTTCTCCAAACTTAAAATTTAATCACAATCACAGACTTTTAGGTAGAATAGGAGAACAGATTTTAAAATTAATTCTTTGGACATGCATGAATTCCAGCTGTAGCTGAAAATCCCTCTCTAATATTTGTGCATTTTCTTCTGAAATAGTTTTGCCTTTATTCTCTTCCTCCCCATCCTACCTATTAGTTTGTGCTTAACAGTCGACTTCTCGAGACTTAATTTAAAAGTTGGCGGCACCCAGAGAACTACCTTAAGGTACTACTTTTATTTCTAATTTTTCCCATTTTCTCCCCAATTTACACGGCCAACTACCCAACCCACTCATTAGGACTCCCCCACTAGTGATGCCCCAACACACCAGGAGGGTGAAGACTAGCACATGCTTCCTCCAATACATGTGAAGTCAGCCACCGCTTCTTTTTGAGCTGTTGCTGATGCAGTATTGCTGAGTAGCATCACAGCGTGCTCTGAGGAAAGGGCAGCGTCTCGGTTCCATTACATCAGCTCACAGACGCCCTGTGCTGCAGACATCACCCTAGAAGTGATGTGGGGAGAGAGCGCCATCTACCCACCCGGAGGGAGAAAGGCCAATTTTGCTCCCTCTAACGCCGGCAGCTTGATGGCAAAGCTGCATGAGCAGGGGTTCGAACCTGCGACCTCCCGCTCATAGTGGCAGCACTTTAGACTGCTGCACCACGCCATAAACAGTGTTTTTAATAAAATGCATGTGCACTTTTAAAGTTCTCAGTGCTGTGTTTAAATGTCATGTCAACGGTGTAAAAATAGAGATTTCTTTGCATGTGTAACTCTATGCCCATCACTAGCATTGTAAGCCTGTTGGGAGCATCAGCCTAAAGTGCTGTATTTCTGGGGGAATTCTAGAGGTGAACAGAGGTGGCTTTTCAACAAAAGTTTGTACTCGTTTTACTACACCCAAAGTCCACTCCGCTTTTCTCCTTTAAAATATTTATAATGAAAAATTAAGTAATGTTTGGCAGCCTGTACCCTCTTTGTCACGCCTCCACTGCTGCTTGACCTCCCAAATTGCTTGGCACATGTGCTGGAAGGAATGACACTGTGGGTGCAGATGATGATGCTAGAGATGCCTTGCCTCATTTATAAAGGTAATAAATCATTGCTCCCTCGTATTGTTGTCTTCAGGCACGCGAGACAAGTCAGGCCATGCACTCGTAATAGTGACGACCAGAAACACAGCCTGGCTGAATCCAAACTGCAACAGTGGTGAGCTTGTGCGGATCATGGTCTACTTCTACACCATTCTTAGGTATGTTTAAGCTCTTTATATATATTTTTTTTACTGTCATAAAATGTATTGTATTATAAAATATTATATATATATATATATATATATATATATATATATATATATATATATATATATATATATATATATATATATATATATATATATATTAGTTACACAAAAACAGGGTTTGGCCTTCTCAAAAAATATACAGCTCTGGAACAAAAATTGAGACCACTTAAAATTGATGATTTTCTTTGATTTTACCAAATTGAAAACCTCTGGAATATAATCAAGAGGAAGATGGATGGTCACAAGCCATCAAACCAAACTGAACTGCTTAAATTCTTGCACCAGGAGTGCAGGCATAAAGTTATCCAAAAGCAGTGTGTAAGACTAGTGGAGGAGAACATTCCAAGATGCATGAAAACTGTGATTAAAAACCAGGGTTATTCCACCAAATATTGATTTCTGAACTCCTAAAACTTTATGAAATTGAACTTTTTCATTTTCATTGCAATATTTGATGTCTGAAAGCTCTGCATCTTTTGTTATTTCAGCCATTTCTCATTTACTGCAAATAAATGCTCTAAATGACCATTTTTGGGAGAAATGTTGTCTGTAGTTTATTGAATAAAAGCACAATGTTCATTTTACTCAAACATATACCTATAAATAGCAAAATCAGAGAAGCTGATTTAGAAACTGGAGTGGTCTTAATGTTTTCCAGAGCTGTATATAAAGAAGTAGCATCTCTTAAATGACCTGCCTGTAATATTTCCTCATAGCGTAGTAGTGTTGTTGGTGGGGAAGTTTCTCATGGTTTCGTAACATAAGGGATGATTTATGTGTGCTTTAAAATTCTCTCGTACCTGCCGTTCACCTTCCTGAGCCTACATATGTGCATGTGTTTTAGGAAGGAAATGCGGGCACTAGGTTTAACCGTTCTAGTGGATGCCCGGAGGTGCTCACCTGTCCCTGCACTCTTCAAAGCCTTCAACATCCTCCAGGTGAGAATACATGCCTGTTACTATCCTCCAGGAGAATATGCTTCATCTAGCTGTTTTTTTTTTTATTATCAGTACAGCTATAAATATACACTGTCACATACCATTCATATCTTAGTATTAGTACTTAGTACTTAGTATTAGTAACAATAGTGAATTGATCTAGTGTATGTGAGGCTGTCTGGTGAACTACTGGTTATAATTATATAGTTTTGCACCTTTCTACATCTGAAGCACCCCAAAGCTTTCTGTCAGCTGTCTCAAACTGAAAATCATTGATTCCAAAATGTTTTATTTAGTTATGTATTTTTATAATACCATAGTGGCATTAGTTGTTTGGATTATCTTAAATGTATGCATTTTATTTATTAATTTTATTTATTTATATATATTTAAAAGTTTACATTTCTGACAGCTTACATTTACACTTATATTTAACTGTTACCTTTAAAGGGGGTGGTCTTGCAGAAGGGGTACCCACTGTATTAACTGCATGCCACTGATATATATTTATGTGTTGAAAACAGTAATCAACTGTACATTTTATTACAATGCATTTTATTACTCTTCAAAGCCTTCAACATCCTCCAGGTGAGAATACATGCCTGTTACTATCCTCCAGGAGAATATGCTTCATCTAGCTGTTTTTTTTTTTTATTATCAGTACAGCTATAAATATACACTGTCACATACCATTCATATCCCTTAGGTATGCACTCATACTAGCTCAGATTGTTTTCAGTCCTTAAATCTTCAATGCTAAGTTTAACTGCTACTTCTTGACATGATTTGTCGGCTGTGAGAATGAGATTGTTAGTGTAGAGATAGTGAGAGAAAGCGCCAGAGAGGCTGAGAGGCACATGACTCGATATTTCTCCATATTTATGCCCCTGCCAGCAAAGAAAGAAGCCCTATTTGCAAACGATGGTTTTAGGTCTGAGAAGTGTGCATGCCATCAATGGATTAGCAGCGTAATTGTTGAGAAATTGAAAGTTTAAGTTTTTTTGCTTACAGATCAAACTTTCTGGCACTATTAAAACTTAGTATTAGTAACAATAGTGAATTGATCTAGTGTATGTGAGGCTGTCTGGTGAACTACTGGTTATAATTATATAGTTTTGCACCTTTCTACATCTGAAGCACCCCAAAGCTTTCTGTCAGCTGTCTCAAACTGAAAATCATTGATTCCAAAATGTTTTATTTAGTTATGTATTTTTATAATACCACAGTGGCATTAGTTGTTTGGATTATCTTAAATGTATGCATTTTATTTATTAATTTTATTTATTTATATATATTTAAAAGTTTACATTTCTGACAGCTTACATTTACACTTATATTTAACTGTTACCTTTAAAGGGGGTGGTCTTGCAGAAGGGGTACCCACTGTATTAACTGCATGCCACTGATATATATTTATGTGTTGAAAACAGTAATCAACTGTACATTTTATTACAATGCATTAGTCCTGTTTAATTGAGTGAAAGGCCAGATAATTTATGTAAAATC
This sequence comes from Astyanax mexicanus, assembly GCF_023375975.1. Classification (NCBI taxonomy): domain Eukaryota; kingdom Metazoa; phylum Chordata; class Actinopteri; order Characiformes; family Acestrorhamphidae; genus Astyanax; species Astyanax mexicanus. The sequence goes on from NC_064430.1 coordinate 8,432,043, forward strand.
ACTTTTGGAATTAATTGCCGATTTTTTAAAAGAATGTGTTGCTTTAAAAATTGTGATACAGTAGTTTTTAAACATATCATCCTGGTCCTTATTTGCACTTACTCACTCACAGCTGCCCTTAACTATGAGGGATGAGAGGATAGTTGCTTTTGGCGCCATGTCACTTATACTCATTAACCAGCTCACTTTAAATTTACAGATTTAAAAGTGCATAAATAGAGCTGATGGATCACACAAGTACTCGTTTTTTGCTAATCAGAAACTAAGAAACCTTCATATAAGCTCAAATGACCACTGAATGACTTGTTCAGGATTTCATGTGATATCTAAAGGTTTGTGGTGAACCTGATTGAGGATAGTATCTTAAAATATTCTTTTGTCTTGGCCCAAGCCTGAGCACCACCAAATAAAGCTGCTCATGCATGTTAAGGGCGCCCTTCGTTCCTTTCAAGATCAGTGCTCACTATGATTGAGAGGTCGCTTGTACATCCAGTTCAATCTAATGCTTCTGGCAATCCAGCGTCTTCTCCTGGGGCTTCAGCCTCACACCACAATGTCTGCTGCAGATACCATCACCCTATTATAGTCTCATTGAGCTGACATTGCAAACCCCCTCAAGGCCTGTCTATCTAATCTGATGAGATTGAACGGCAGCCAGACAAAGAATTGAATTTTTCTATTAATCAGTCGGGCCACAGTTTGTGTCACTGTGTTCATCCAGCCAATTTGACTTTGTCTTGTTTATACAGGCAGTTGTGGCTTTTGATTAGGTATGAGTTCTTGGCAGAGCCTGAAGCTTTTAGAAGTCTTGCCTATAGTCTTTATAAAAGGAAAGCTAGCCGTTATAAAGCTTTCTTGCCAGATTCTCACGAGTCTTAAGGTTTAAGGTATGCGAGATATAAAAAAAAAAAAAATGAAATTTGTCATGCTTTAATTGCTTTTTCTATGTTGAATCCTGGGATGTACAGGGGTGTGAAAATGGGATATTACCATCTGTCAGTTTTTGCCTTTGGTTTATTCAGCTGTGTGCTGCCCAACCTTTGCCTGTTGACGGGGTTTAGTGGTTCAAATCGCATGGATGACTAAAGATTTGCTGTGCAAATAAAAGCTGTGAAGAGAAGGAATGAGGGGAGTGAGTAATATGTTCCTCTGCGGTTGCTTGACCAGATTGAGCATGCCCTGGTTAGAAAAGTCAGGTATCTGTGTGTCGCCATATCTTTATTACTTCGCTGATTACTGATTACTCGCGGATTTTGAGTGGGTGAGTGAGCGTGTGTTGAGACTGAATCAGACTGAGTAAATGGTGATGATTGCTGTGTACTGCAGAACCATGGTGATGATAATCGCTTAAGGGTACTAAAAAATATAAAAAGACTACATGTATGTATGTATGTATGCATGTATGTATGTGTATATATATATATATATATATATATATATATATATATATACTCACACACTGGCAATCTGGCAAGAAAGCTCTATAATGTCTAGCTGCTCTGTCTTTTTCTCTTTAAATCTGCTTTGTGACAACGTTTGTTGTAAAAAGCGCTATAGAAATTGAATTGAATTGAAATTAAATATATATATATATATATATAAATATCTAATATATAAACACAGGCTGGCTGCCAGTCTATCACTCTAAGCAGTCTCTAACTGACCGCATTCCAAGAAGGGTTCTTGTTTGCATAGGTGTGTTGGTGTTTCACCTGGATCCTGCCGTTCTCCACACTCTTTGTTTGCCCTGACCAAATTCCACATTTATCATTCTGTCCATTCATCACGGTGTCTGGAAGAAGACTAATGCCCAAGTCCCAGCATGGCAGGAAAACAACCCCCTCCCCTAGTCCCTACGTGGAAGGAACACTGGAAACCTTACACATGTATGAGTAATATCCACAGATTTTCCTCAGAACCTAATAAACAATGGGCAAATACTGTAATAGAAGCAGAACAAACGTTTTGTGACATTACTGTTGAAAGCAAAATGAAACAGCACCCTTCCTTCTTTCAGAACATTCCTTAGAAACTTCCTGTGACAAATAGTGATAACACGTTTGGCCCCTTCCCATGCATTTATGGCTTAAAACAGTAGCTGCAAATGAAAAAGGCAATACAACTAAATAAAATAAAATGGCATTAAATCTTAAAAATTAAAAAAAAAAAAAAAAACAGGACAAAGAAGGCGTCCAAAATTATGCTTTCTATAACACTGCCCTGTAAAGTAATCTTATATTTTAACATAGTGAAATAGAGAATAGGGCACCTTTGTTGACAGCTATTTTTTTAATGAGTAGCTTTTTTTTTAAGTTAGATGTTTTACTGACTGCTTTTACACAACTCTTGCTGTTTAGAAGCTTTTTGTGCTTCCTTATCCTTTAATTCTTCAACTTCCTACAGCCCTCTATAATAGGAAGCTAATTCCACTATTTGTATTTACAGCAGTGGTGTGAAAGTGAATTACCTTTCACACCTGTAGGGGGAGCCCAGGAACAAAAACATTGCAGAATTATGCTGCTTCAAATTGATGCTATTGGTTTGCATCTGTCTTGGCTGGTCTTTACACAGTTTGTGATGTGTGTTTCTCTTATTCTGTGTACACAGGAGGCCATGCCTGGCTGCATCCACACTGTGCTATTATTGGCTGACCGGGATTTGGCCTTACGCATAGAAAAGCCCTCCTCAGTACAGGTAAAATCCAAACACACACACATGTACACTTCCTTAAAATGAAAAGAGAGATTTAAATGCTATAATGCAAATACAAATAGGTTACCTGGAGCTGCACTCAACACACATGAGAAAACTACCTGCTTTGTCAGATTGAAGCACTATTTGAAATACAAGTGTTCCTGCTGATGGACAAAGAGCGGACTGTCAAGGACACAGCAAGCTAAAGAATTATTTACACAGCCACAAATAATTGCCACAATATTGCAGCAGAGAGATATCATTACTGCTGTGGAAAACCCTTGTATTTCCAAAGCAGTGTTTGAATTGGCTGTTCTGTTTGCCAGAGCAGCGTTGGTTTACATGATGTCTCACTTGAAGCTGTCAGAATGTTCAAACTTGATTTAAAGCTTGTCTAATAAAGGTGGTGATATTTAGAAAGGTTACATCAATTCATTTTTTGAATTGAGACAATTTCTCTTGGTTATTGGCTCTGTTATGTGCAGTCTGCACTACATTTGCAGTGTTCTGTTATTGCTGGAGATATGTTTGGATGGTTTAAGAGGTTCATTTGTTTACCATTATGAGGTTTCTGTACTGTATTTGGCAGGTGGAGCTGTTAACTTCACTGAAGTCTCTCCATAAGCACATAGACGTCTCTCAGCTTCCCACCGAGTTCGACGGCACTTTTCCTTTCTCCCATCCCAACTGGATTTGTTTCAGGACGGTAAGATTCTCATCATTGCCATCAGTAATATAACTCCTGGTTTTGTTTACTTGAGTGTACTTTGTCTCTCTCTCTCTTTTCCTTTCTCACCCTTCCTCTCTTTCTTGCAGAGGGTGGAGCAATTAACCAGTCACTGTGAGGACGCAGTAACTCTTCTGCAAAGCACCATCAGCACTCTGGAGTCAACAGTTCTGCCTCCTACTGCAGAGGTATAGTAGCACACAATACACTCCATTATCTATCAATATAATATCTGCATAGGTTAGAATTAGGGCTACTACTATTGAAGTAAACTTGATTTATCAAAACTAATTCAATCTACCTTCTGAATTAGTGTGGATCAATTGGTTGGCATGAAAACAATGCAGATTGTAAAATTATCCTACTATTTCTGAAATAAATACTTTTTATTTGTTTATATATGATCACTGGCAGTGTAGTTAGTGTAAAATATTTTACTATAACATTTCTATTGATACCTTGAGAGTCCTGTTCTATTGGCAGCACCCCTCTACAGGGACTAGACAAGCTGTGTGTGTGTGTGGGGGGGTGGGTGGGGGGGGTGCATTTGACATCTGTGTCAGTAATGAATGAAACCTATGGTAGAAGAATGCATTCATTAGAAGGGGTATTCACAACCATTTGGATATTTAAGCTCAATCCCATTTCACCCATTGTCTTTAACACTTCTCTATTTAACTATTTAACAGCTCTATTTTGCAAGTGCACGTCTAGAGGTAGGGTGTCCTGACTCTAGTTAGGCTAGAGGGGTAAGTTAGGGGAAGTGTTAAAGCTACATTACACTTTAAACTGAGATTTTTCAGAGGCTTGCTCAAAACAGTGGGAATGAGAATGAGAATCACTGATGGCAAGATGGCATCACAGGCATCCGAATGCCAAAAGACCCACAAATTTGAGTATTTTCCTTGTTAATTATAATAACCACTATATCACCGTAGTTTAATGTGTAGTTCCAATGTTTTATGTCTATTTTCTTAATAAGAAGCATTTAAAAAAATACTATTAGTTTGTCTCTGTAGCTAGCTTGCTAGCTAACTTTCCTGTTCCACCTTAAATAGTCCAACAGACAGCAGAAACTGCAGCGTTTAAGGTGGAATGGAAAGAAACGCTAATAACAGCTAATTTTAGCTGAATTAACACGATAAAGAAATTAATAAATAAATAATATCGTTTTACATTAAAATACATTTTTAAATAACAGTGATTAAAAGATAAAAATAGATAAAAAGTAAACCAGCAACTACTTACTGAGCTTTAGTACAGAGCTTGAAGCATTGTCCCAATTTTTAGGGGTGGGGATTTCACACCTTTCCCTTGTAACACTGTTCCACTCAAAAACAAGGGGTAGGTGTAGAAACGATAATTTAGATTGTTGTTTTATGCTCTGTTCATTATCTAAAATGCTCAATAACTAATGTTATTGATGGTGAACTCTTCTTAAGTCATCTCAGTGCTTCTCAACTCTCATTTCCTCTTCTGTTTGCTCATCAGTTCAGTACAGAATAAGAGAAAGGAGTGTGTAGATATCGTTCCAGACTCTGTGCCTCTTGGGTCTCGCTGTGTTTGCTGAGCTGTGCGAGTTGCATATCCACTGCTCCAACTCACCTTGCCAGCATTATAATATTCAGCTCTTTGTTTATTGTGTTTGCACAGCAGACTAGAGCAGCTCATTCAGCTCACCATGCTTTTAATGAGGATTCTAACAGAGGCCGGGCCAAGACATGTAGTGTAGTCGTGATAGTAGTGTGTATTTGTGTTTGTGTGTGCACAAGAGAGTGTGTTTAGTAGAGCAGGGTTACTGTGTCAAGCCTTTGATTGGGTTGACCTCTAGCTGTCAGTGAAGGACAGCTTTTGTCCTTGGGGAGTTGGAAATGAGGAGAGGAAACCCCCTCCCTGAGGTGCGTTTATCACAACCCGGCTTTGAAATCACTAACAACAACTATTTAGTGGGGCGTGTAGATTGAAACAAGCTTCTGATGAGGGTATGGATTTCTTTGCTATATGTTTAGAAAAGGAAGCACCCCAGATCAAGATAACACAACATGGAAAGGGGGGAAGAGTTTTTTTTTTTTTTTCTTCTTCTTTATATGTCTAATGCCAAGTTCACACTACACTACTTACAGAGTAGTTAGATTGTTGTATTCTTTACACTTCGCAACTTGTTGTCTTGTAATCTGGAGTCTTTCAGTCACTTGTAGACAACATGACTGATCAGTGATATAAGAAACCAGGCATGTGAAAATTATCATCATAATAGTAATCATAACATATTTAAAATAAAAAACAGTAAAGCATGTTAATAGATGTAAACAATACAAAATAACATATTTGGTCAAGAAAAAGATGATGCTCCTGTGTGAAAGCGTCTAAAGTATGTATTACGGTCAATGATGGCATAGTTACTTCGAAAAAGTGATCTGGTTACTGATTTCCCCTTTATGCATTACTTGATTTTAAAAGTAACTAGGTTAGTTTTAAGTTACTGCCGCCCTCAACATAACAGTTTTGCCAATATTCACTTTACTGGAATCTTACCTTATCCTTTGGGACTTGTTCTGTGCGGTTGTGAGTCTCTTTTTGTGTGTGTGTGTGTGTGTGTGTTTGTGTCTGTGTTTGTGTCTGTGTTTGTGTCTGTGTTTGTGTGTGTGTGTGTGTGTGTGTGTGTGTGTGTGTGTGTGTGTGTGTGTGTGTGTGTGTGTGTGTGTGTGTGTGTGTGTGTGTGTGTGTGTGTGTGTGTGTGTGTGTGTGTTTTAGACCGTTAGCTTGCTAGCCTGTTGTTGTTGTTTGGTGTGGTTGCCTCCGAAAGCAACCAATGTAAGTTCCAGCAGTAAAGCAATGAATGTAAACGTCTTTTTCTTCCCTCCTTTCAACACATCCAGCCGGACGCTACAATATCTTTTGCTAAGGAAAATAACAGAAAAGTAGAGGGGCTGCCATACTTCTGGATCTAAACAAACCATGAACATGATTGTGGCACTTTTATTAAGAACAAAAACTACAAATATGTTTCCCTAAGCACATTACTGGATGCATTTCTGTTTTTAACAGTTCTTTTTTGAGCAATGACAGCATTAGATTGGCAAAATTAAAATATATTTTTATTAGTGGTGGCAATCACTTAAAAATAAATTAAAATCATGCTTATTTTTTTATGCTGGAATTTCTCTGTTTTATTGTAAGGGGACAGTAATAATAGTGTAGTGTAGGTTGGGTAGACTCCACCAGAGAGACAGCGAGTGGTTGCTAGACAGAAAGAGAGATAGAGAGACAGTACTAGATAGCGAGAAGGAGTGAGTTGGTTTTGTTGTTGAATTTCAATTCCCAGCCCTAATTGTAAACCTGGCCTAACCTAAACATGGAATTCTTAATGTCTATTTATGTATATAATGTCTATTTTAAATGTATTATCTTTTTTCACAGTTTTGGGTCTGCATTTTCCTTTTAGTAGTTCTGTCTCTGTTCACCCACAAACAGTGAAGTAATCCACAGAGAATGCTGAGCCTGAAAGCCTCAGCATTCTGCACTCATCTTTAGCATTCCAGCTCAACCACACGCTCTCATACTCAAACACAATAATTAAAGGAGTCATTGCTGTAGGTGTTTATTACTGTGTGCTGACAGACTGAAGTAATTAAGCCACATTTATTTCTCACCCTCGCCATTTGCATGCTGCTGCTGCTGCTGCCGCTTTCATGCAGATCCTTCTGTCTTTATCCTGAGGTGGAAGTTACCTGGGACAGAGGGACTGTCTGATACTGAATACAAAGGATGCTTTCTTCTGCTTCACACACCCACACCCACTCACGTGAACATAGTTACAGAGATGGGTGTGGGTAAGTTTAGAGAGTGTAACGGTATATGTAATAAGGTGTGTGTGTGTGTGTGTGTGTGTGTGTGTGTTTGTGTGAATAGGAGGCTCAGGCATTGCTGTGTAAATACCAGGAGCTGATGAGGAACGTGCTGGAGGACAGCAGGCTGGTGCGGCTGCAGCTGGAGGGCGGAGCTGCTCTGTCCCGCCTCCGCAAAGAGGAGACCAGCATCAGCCTCACTGAGGACTACAGGTGAGCAACGATATGATGCGTCAACACACAAAGGACTCAGTAATACTATAAATAGTTTAAACCTGTGTCAGCTTCTGTATTTATTGTTAGGCCCATTTTTTATGATGTCACATCAGTGACACTTTGCAATCTTTTTATTTACTAACATTAATAATTTATTAATGTTCTCTCAGATACTAGCATATAGATCTTTAGCATATTTTAACTTGCAGATAAATTGTGCGAAATGAACTAGTCCACTCTGGTGTCTAGTGTGTCCCTCCCAGGAGAGAGAGTGGGTTAACGTGTGTGAAAATGATAACATGTATTTAATTGTAGGCGTGACCCTCATGACAGCACATCCTACAGTTAAGGAAATGCAGCCGCAGTTCTATTCAGCGAGTGCTTCAACACTGGCTATTAATGGCTCTACTGAAATGAATGGTTGCCTGAAGAATATAATGATGCCCTGCAATGCAGGAGACTAGCACACCAGAAACAAGGGGTGTAAGTCAAGCACATCAAACCAATATAAATGAAACAATATTTAATTTTATATATTTTACTCAAATAGCACACATTGATCTTCTGATGAAGAGCTAAATCTTTAAAGGGGTAAAAAGCTTTTTAGAAGGCACATTATGCAACACTAGTAAAGAACAGTGGTGTTTACCATGGGGGTAACTAAGTTAAGTAAAGATAAGCTAAATAAGCAAAACTGTAATTCTTATTTGGGTGAGTAAAGCAGCATTAGCAGCTAACACTTGAGGAACCCTGAGTGTTCCGGGAAGCCAGGGTGATATTAGCTAGGGGTTTGTCCCACTTAGCTTGTTTTAACAAGTTAAACACGCAGACTGCAGTCTGGTAGACTCACCTTTGAACAGCGAAAGAGCCAGCACTTACTGTGGTTATGGTTATGGTTACTGGGGTAATGCTAATGGTGCTCCAGTGCTGGAGCAACTTTACTGAAACTCCTGTAAAACACTGAGTGACTTTACTGCTTCTTATAACCCGACTGATCGAATTTATACATAAGGAGCATCGGATTATAAGGCGCACTGGTGATTTTTGGGAAAATTAAAGCTTTTAAGTGCTCCTTATAGTGCGAAAAATACGGTAAATACAGTTTTCCAGTTTAGGGTAACTTCAAACTGCTGCACAACTCAGAACTCCAGTCTTATCTGAATTCAAATTTACATATGATGCAATAAATAACAACATCTGATCCATGGATCCAAGATTCACTGATACATTTGAACTTCCCTACCAGAGAGTAAAAGAGCCAAGAGCCCTCATACTCTCTTTTGAACCCTCTCAGGCTCTCACGCATGCTTCCTCAGTTGTTGTTCTTCCTCAGTCAAATGTGCTTGTTTATTGTAAATGGACCATTACAACCAAAATCAAGACCTTACCCTTGGGCATTCTCCTGCAGTGGTCCGGAGCAGTGCTTATGACTGTTATGGTGGGCCTAAAATACAACACAGAACAATCTGCCAAAACAGGGCTTTTAGAACGAGGCAGACAGATGGGGAGACCGAACAAAAGCTGTTAGAGAATGACAGAGTGAGTGAGCATGTCCAGACCGCCGATGAGCCGCAGTACATCTGTGGTAGAGAGTGAGTGTGCGGTAGAGTGTTTTTCCTACGGCCAAGCCAAAAGAAATTACCTTATCAACACAAGCTTTCTGTGCACCCTAAAAGTGTATCACACACACTTACACTCACATGGACACACTGGACACTTGCTTTTACAGTGGTAGGATCAGGGGCCACACATTTGTCCCCATATATACTACTAAAGTAGGGTGTTCACACTTAAACTTTTTTGCAGCAAGTCTGCAGGGAGGTTTTTTTCCACACCTCCCTCCAAAAGTTCAATCTTAGAAGTGGGAGCCTTTTCATCTAAGTTACCTCAAGTGATGTTGAGGTATGGACTCCATGTGGTCAGAAAAGGCTTCTTGATTAGCTTTTAATCATAATAAATAAGTAAAGAAATAACCATTTAACCATTAGAACGTTAAAGCAATCAAATCACAGCTAATAAAAAAAAATATATAATTAATTTAACTTTAAGCAAAACAATACATGTGGGCTTTGTTTGTTATATAAAATTGTGAAAGAAGTGGGAATTTTAATGTAAATTGTATTAACGGTTTCAGAATTCTGTATTTGTCTTTTAATTTTATATGGTTTCAGTTTATGATGAATCATTTCATTTTGGTGCATCGCTAGTGGATGTATACACACACAGCTTGTTTAATCAATGTAGCAACTGATGAAACTTAACCTCCTGACACCTGAACTTTTAATTGGTGTGCTTTTTCTTTTCATTTCTCTTATCTTTTTGGGATTAGTAGGACCTAACAAGTATAAAACAAACTTATCTTTGTATTTGTACAGGAAGTCATCATATGGGGACAGTAGATTAATTTTAACTTTTAATTTTAAAAGTATCCTAGCCATTTGGAATCAGATTGACCCAATTAGTTCTTAAACTAACTGTTCACTTTTTACAGTGAGAAAATCTTAATTTAAACGTAATATTTTGAGATTTTTTTTTTTAACCTGGCCTATTTTTTAGTCTGGACTGGCTGTAGAAACCTTTGACTGGGTTTCCCGCCATTTTGTTTTTTAAATAATTGAGTGTAATTTTGCCATGTGACCACTTATTGGTACGGGCAGTTTCTCCATATGAGGCCAAAGGGTCAACATTAAGTAAAAAAAAAGAAAATTAAGGATCATGGTGCAGAGAAGCAGAAATGTATTGTGCACATATGAGGATGCAGGGTCTCAAGAGGTTAAAGTAGTTGCATGGGGTCCATTACTTTCTTGTATACAGTTCTGCCTGTGACATTAATATAGTCATGGGTATTGACCCCAAAAACACAGATTTATCCATCCATACATGGTGGTTTCACAAAAATGCACATATAGTTACACTCAAATATAAATCTAATGAATTTCATACTCTGCTTTTTGGTTTCTGCACAATCTGTTTTTGGGAAATCTTTACATTGTGCTGCAGTATTGACTTTTTGCATAGCGGTAATGCTGTGTCTTTCAACATTCAAGTAAACCAACATGAAAAAAATCCTTATTTTTTTTAGTGTGTGCTGTGAGCACCATGATCAGTTCTTACACACAGCAGATGCCTTTTTTGAGGAGTTATTTGTGGATCACTGCATTCCCACAAATATGTCATCCCACAAGCTATTTAATATAATTTCAGTCAGTCTTGATCCATGGCTCATTATTGGTGGATCAGAAGGTTGTTAAATCTGTTGTTAAAGTTGTTAGCAGTATTGATGCTGTATGGTTAAAATGCACTGGTGTGGTAAGGGTTCTAGTGTCTTGATTGTTTACCGTGGGCCAGCAGGCTTCCTTCTGCATCTGTCTTCCTTTGCAGCCATTAGTGGAGGATATACACAGTGAGCTAAATATTTGTGGGACATTCCCTTTGATGCTGTCTTAGTACTTAATGACTGTGTGTGTGTGTGTGTGTGTTTCAGTCAGGGTCATCCTCTTATGGTCAGGGATCCAGAAGATTTCAGGGTCACTGCTTTGGCGCTTGTGCCAGGAGCCATAATTCTTGTTGTTTTATGCACTGTGTGGTGTTTCCTTTTGTTCCTCTTCACTCTCTGCACTGGTTTATGTTGAGTCTTTCATGACTGTGGTCAAACCTGGCACTCCATTGTCTGAATTTCACTGAAAGGCAACTTTATATGGTTGTGTTTTTGAGCTTGTGTGTGTGTGTGTGTGTGTGTGTGTGTGTCACAGCTTTGAGCCTTGAGGTTGTGTAGAGGTCAACACTTTTCTTGGATCTTGAATGTAAACTTTGAGTCTGATGAATAAAAGGTTTGCGTGGTGTGTGTAGCCTGACTGCAGGAAGAGTACGTCTGATTGATATGGATGATCTGGAAGGAAAGAAGGGACTTTCTCATTCTTTTAGTTTTGACATGTCATAATTTTTCTGTGTACTTTTGTACTGTTGAAATTTGTTGACTAGAGCTGAATAATATGAGCAGTTGTCAATTATCAGATTGTAAAAAAGAAGAATAGGACTGTCCCTATAGAGTAAATAGCAAAAATCTTTTTCTACATTTTTTTTGTCCCCCTTTTTTTCACTGCGATATTTGAAAAGTAACTTGTTTTTATCTCTCTTTATCCTTTGTCTTTCACTGTTCTTACTTTTGGATGAGCTGTATTTGGAAATAAACAGGTCTTTTAATGATACTCTGGGCCCTATTTTAGCAATTTCTAGGTGACACGTTAGTGTGTCTTTGCTATCATTACTACAGGACAAGTACACCTTATATGGTTTGAATGTACTTATTCATGTACTTATTCTCTTAATTTAATCATGTGTGTGTTTTGGCATAACATAAAATAAATAAATCTGCCATTTCCTTTAAGAGCCAGGTGCTCACTGACTTTGGCAGATTGCTATTTTAATGGTTCATCGCTTCTGCATTTCTCAGCAGAGTACAATGTGGAGGTAGGTTACTTGCGGGAAAAGTGATGTTATTTTATTTTGTATTCTGTTTTTTGTTGATGTAAAAGTTAGGTCTATGCTCTGCTGTGTGTCCTTGTGTGTGTGTCGAGAGCGTGGGTGTACACCAAGATAGCAATGGAAGTCTTGACGGTTGACTGACTACCTTGGCTCAGTTCAGTTGGTGGTGCACCTGTGTTTTTTGTTGCCAAGATAGCAATACGCCATAAATTTACCTGAACACACTTCACTTCCACACCTCACAAAAGTGTAAGAAAACCAATTCTCAAGTGCAGACTATTTAGTGTGTGTTTGTGTGTGTGTGTGTGTGTGTGTTTGTGTGTGAGTGAGTGAGTGAGTGAGTGAGTGAGTGAGTGAGTGAGTGAGTGAGTGAGTGAGTGAGTGAGTGAGTGAGTGCATCTCCTCTGCTCTTATCACTCTGTTCAGCCAACCATTCAGATCCTCTCCCTCTCTTCTTTCTCTTTCTGTCTTTCTCTGGAATGCCTTTGATATCTGAAGCCTGTTGAGAAATTAGTGCTTGTTGGCATTAGCTGTGTGTGTGTGTTTGTGTATGAACATGTGCACAGAGATGTGTGTGTGTTTTAGAACTGAGGCTGAAGATAAACCCAGAATGCTGTCTTTCCTCTCACACTCTAATAAACACCAGAATCTCACCAAAACAGGAGATTAGGAAAGTGTGAACTCAGATTAAACACCTGCTCACAGATAATGTTTTTAAAATGTTCTCAAAGAGACCTCATTCTGAGTAAAGAAACAGGCCCAACATGGAGTCACATGACACATTTGTGTTTGAGGAAACATTGATTATGCTGACCCCAATACAATCAGCATGGTGGTAACTCATTTATTAATTATTGATTCTTCCAAAAAAGAACCACCATATGCTATTTCGTCCCTTGTTTCTCCTCTTCTTTGCTTTATTTTTCTTTCTTGTCCTTTTCTTTTCCTCCTTATATCTTCTTCTCCTCCTTCTCTTCTTCTTTTCAAGTCATCTTTTTGTCTCGTCTTCTTTCTTTTTTTTCTTTTCCTCTCTTTTTCTCCTTATCCTCCTTCTTTTGCTTTTTCTTTGCCTCTTTCTTCTCTTCTTTTCCTTACCCTACTTTTTTGTCTTGTACTTCTTCTGATCTTTTTAAATTTCCTCTTTATCTTCTCTTTTCTCCTCCTTCTCCTTATCTCCTCCTCTTTTGCTTTTTTGATTCCTTCTGCTGCTTCTGCGTGTTTGTGTGTGTGCAATTCAGAAACAGGAAAACTCCAAGACTGTGATCTGTAGTTAAGAGTCGTGTGGAAGTAGAATCCGAGCACAATCCGGCGTTGTGTTACTGAGCTGCAGCAGAAATGAAGTCATCCTTTAGTCATCAACCTCTGCTACCACACACACAATGTGCCCAGTCACTGCATCACAGCTCTGCACTAATGTTTCTCTGCTCAGAAAAGGGCAAACACACACACAGGCTCGCACAGTGTGTGTCTAAGGTGATAGGTCTGGCACAGCTGGCTGTGAGGGAGGGCCGGCCTAGATGGCCTTATCAGAGACAGCAGTCTGTACTGTCTTTCATTGCTGGAATGCTCTGTCAATCAATCACAGAGAAAAACACACACCCAATCAGAAGAATGCCATTCTTCTGTCTACATCCAATCAGAGCCCTTACTGAAACAGACTGGGTCAGTGATACTGTAATCTTGTCAAAGCTCTATGAGATCTGTCTCTGATGCAGAGGAACTCCAATCTCAATCTTAGCAGTAAGCCTTTATGGATAATTATGGGAATATATTATACTTTTATTTTTTGTTTGTTTGTTTCTTTTTATTGCTTTGACCTTAAATTTGTAGATCTCATGAAGTCATGGTATATGTTCTTCTCAAGTCTTGATTCACTTGATTCACTGTCTGTATGGGTGTGTTGTTTTTTACATTGCAGAGATGCCATCGAGAGTGTGGGCAGTCTGTATAATCAGGTGGACGAGCTGGTCCACAGGCTGGTGATGCTGTCAAACAAGTGCACTCAAGAGCTGGAGTTCGTCATGGAGTTTAACAGCCTAGAAGATGGCTTTAAGGAGGTGAGAGCTGCTCTTCATGTCTTACATTTGGTAGATTGTTTTTAGTTGTTTTTATTTTAATTTATTTAATTTATTTATTTAATTTTATTTATTTATTTGAACAGTTGAACAGTAAATTAGACTCAGTTCTGGCCACTAGTGGTCAGCACTATGATGGTCTGTTATTGTGATAAATTGAATCATGTTTCTTTTTATTCTGATTACATTACATTTATTGTTAGCTGTGTGTATTATGTGTCTGAATCTATAAAGAAATGCGTACATAAACTAATTTAAGATTATGGAGGATCAGTAAAGATCAACAAACATCTAGTTTATATAGACTGTATTTTAACTTGGAGATGGTTGAACTTGAGCAAGTATTTTTTTAATTTTCTTAAATTTGCACTTGAGAGAAAGTCCTCTAACATTATACGTGTTTATTCTGTTTTCTATGAACTACCTATTTGTTTACAGCTATGTTCCTATAATTATGGATCCTATTGTCTTTTTAACCCTTTGACATCCTCACCAAAGAAAAAAAGCTTTGTCTTTGTAGATTCAAGTTTTTATACACCTATATACACCTATATCAATTGTTTGAGATAACGCTTTGTGGTAAAATCAGAATGCAAAAAACAAATACAGAAAAAAATGTATAAATATATATATGTTACATAATTCCATTAACCAAAATCACCAAAACGTGTTTATATGTGTAAAGTGATTTACAGATTTTACAGATTTACAGAACTGAAAGGCCAAACTTTTGAAAGACAGAGTGATTGTAGTGAGTTTTTTGTTCCGTAACTCATAACTTGGTAGCGATGGCACAATCAAGTTTAGTTTGCTTTTCAGTAACATATAGTGGCTCTAAAAGTTATTAAAAAGTTAATGAGAATGTTAAAGGGTTAATGTCTTTACTGTACAGATATTCACCAGTATCTTTCGGTGTATTTTCTTAAATGTGTTCCTTAAAAAGCCCCTTACAAAAAGCCTACATCAGATATTTTATGTACTTACCATTTTAGATCCTATTTTCCTAAAAACTGCTGTTTTAATAAATATGTTTTAAAAACAAGATGATAATACTGATCTTTAAATTTTTAGACATTGCTCAAACCAATAGAAACTGACGAGTATTGTGATACGTATGGTGTATTGTGAAATATTTTTAAGTGTGAAGATGGATAGATACATTTCTGCTGATATATGACGACTAAGATTTGTTTTGGTAACCAATCTGCCTAAACATCAGCTGCACAGATCTCTATGGGAGAGTTGTTGTCTTTGCATAGCTTAGCTGTTGCATAATTGCAGAATCTTCCATTTCCACATAGTTCTGAAAGGTATAGTCGTGAGAAAGGTAAGAAAGGTTGGGCAAAGTGTGCATTGTCTTATCATTTGTGCTTCATTTTGTCCTCTGCTTTGAGCTTTAAAAATAAATAATAAATACTTAAATGTGTTTATCCCTCTTTTTAGGTGAGTAAATGGATAGATGAGGTCGGGGAGAGTCGACTGCAGACACTGGGGGAGCTGGAAGACTCTCTGGAGCAGCTGCGCAGCAAACAGACCCTCTTCAGAGACTTCCACGCTGCTGCTTATGTATGTCTGCACTACAGATACGTTATTCAGCATCAATTGAGATCATAGAACTGTCTCTCTACTCTTCAACCACTCTAAAAGCTCATATATTTTAACATTTTACTGTACTCGTAAACAGAACTTTGAAATTCATTGAATTAAGGCAATTTATTTAGTCCCATTGCCACTGGTGTATAAAAGCAAGCACGTAGCCATGCAGTCTGCCTTTGCAAACATTAGTGCAAAATAGGTTGCCCCAAAAAGATCACTGAACTCCTGGGTGGTACTGTAATAGGGTGGCACCATTGTAACAAGTCAAGATTCCACCTTCAGCTGTAAGTGGTTAACAGTACGTGTCCACTAGCACGGTTCTTTGGCTCAAGAAAATAGTCTGTGATGTAGGCGTCTGTTTTTAAATGACATTCTTACTTTATATAAAGCTATGGCCTGATAATACAGCAAAGTAACAAATCAAACTGTTTATAAAAAAAAAGTTAAATGTTATAATCACGGAGCTCTGGCATGCGCACACATGACTCCACACGTCGTCCTAAATATGTACTTGATTTGCGTAGCTGTTCTTAAAAAACATATTTCTTACGTAATTGCTTCTTCAGTGTTTCAATGCTTCAGTGTTTCATTCGCTCATTTAAACAGCCCCAAATGTTTTTAAAAAGCTCAATTTTAATGCGCTGCTTACTAAAAATTGGGCTTTGGCTCATAATGACAGTTTATCGGGTGGAGTGGGTCAGGTCTGGTTGGATTTTTTTGGGCCCAATCTAAGCTCTGTTCTGTGTGTGTGAGGCTCGTATGTGTGTGAAGTCTGCATGTAGTGGCTCTCTCAATTGAAATGAATAGGATGCGTTTAGGCTTAAGGGCTAGTGGATACGTACCATAACAGTGGCAGTGTTTAGGAACCAAAGCAACTGCACAAGTTCAACTGCACAAGTTTTTTGACCATATTAAAGTACAGAGCAGGGTAAACACCATCCATCCAACTTATCAATAACAAGATTAATTGCCAGTGTTTCTTCTTACTAACTGTTATTGATGATATTGATTAAATAGTTTTTGCAGTCTTTGTAAGTGCATGCATGTACAGTTTCTCATAAATGCTACTGTTGTGTATGTGTGTTCTGTAGGAGCATTGTAAGAGTGGAGAGGCATTGTTGAAAAGACTGGAGCGATGGGAGGACGTTTCCTCAGCCGAGCTACAAGTGTACGAGGTCAAAGTTCGTTCTTTTTGGGTCCACCTGCACGACTTCTCCCAGAGGGTGGAGGACACTAAGGAGAAAATTGATAAGACTGTTCGCCTCTATGAGTTCTTCGACAAGGTGAGACATGAGTCTTCATTCACTTTATGTAACTGTGATTGCTCTTAGTGCAGTTAATCAACAATGTGTAACATTTTACTTAGAATAGCATTTTTTTTTTTAAATCATTATGATGCTTTTCCAATTTGGAAAAAGGAGTTTAGCATCTATCAGTTTCATCAGTGCTACTCTGTGTTCGACACACTGCTAATTACATACTCACGCTGCACGACTACCACCTCTGCACACATGATACTTTTACTTTCAGTGGTGGTTCTGTATCTCCCAGCTTGTCCAGAAAAGTGTGTGCAGTATAAAGCATGTTCTTTTTTTCAGGGGCTCAAAGTTTAAAATTACTAAAATACTTCCCGACTGTAGGGGGAGCCCATGAGCAAGAATTGCCAACTCTTGAATTGTGCATTTTTTTGTGCTTTAAATGTCTTTGCAGACCAAAACACTTTTCTCTAGACTGAAAACAAGCATTGCAGATGTCTGCAAATTGAGTCCCTGCACGGAGAGTCTTAGACTGTAAACATGTGTAAATCTGAACCTGTCTCTGGACTGAAGGGTTTATGAAGGCTAGTGGAAAAGGGGCATGCAAGGAATTAGGAGTGGAGTACAGTATATCAGCAAGCTGGCATCGAGAACCCAGATGTGATGTGTGTGTTTAAAGTTTACATGCTCAGTTTGACGTCAAATCATCTTTGTCTGGGCCTTTGATGGCATGCAGCTCTGTCCCAGGGCTTGGGAACAGTTTTCCTTTGGTGGATGGAAAGGCAGAGCTTTGAATTTGAGCACAGAAGCACCTTTAGACCCAGTTTGATCAGGATGATAAAATGACAATGTTGATTAGTGAAATCAATGACGACTCTGTTTACGTCTGGGCACTTCATTTCAGTAGTATCTGGATTTAGGATTAGGATACAGTTGCTCTTTAAATTTCTGTATTTATATGTAATTTCCACACAGTAAGGCGCACTATCAATGAACGTCTATTTTCTGGTCTATTTTCTGGTCTATTTTTATACATAGCGAACGCGGTTAGCGGGTCAGGCTAATGCTACTTCAGCAGTGCTAGCTGGGGTTAAGAGCAGGCTACAAGCCAATAATACTCCCCTCTAAACGGGGAAATAGCGAGTGCGGTTAGCAGGTAATGCTTATGCTGCTCCAGCAGTGCTAGCCAGGGTTAACAGCAGGCTACAGGCCGATAATACTCCCCTGTAACTGGGGAAATTGCAGTTAGCGGCTAATGCTAATGCTACTCCAGCAGAAGAGCTAAACTCAAACTACTGACTAAAACGGAGTGGCTTTACTGCTTCTTAAAACCTGACTGGTAACATTTATACATAAGACACACCGGATTTTAAGGAAAACTGCAGATTTTGGGGGAAAATTAAAGGGTTTTAAGTGCTCATTGAAGTGTGAAAATATGGTAATTGGTTAAACTGATGTCTGCTTGCTGTGTGGGACAATATATTTCAGTAGCTGAATGTGTCTTGGAGAAATGGCTGCGTTTATGCTTCTATTACGTGGCTCAAATGTGTCTTGGATCATTTCCCAAACTGTATCTGTTTTAAATGTGTTTTAGTTTTGTTTACACTTGCATTATAATGTAGCTTGGCTTTATTTAGATACAGTCCCGATATTCAAGGCAATAATTAAAGTAATAGAGGCTAAAAATGAGCTATTTTGCTCGTTACACCAAGTCATTAGATTTTGGCCTTTTTTAATTCAGCCCTGTACAGTTTAAGCTAGCAGCCAATAAGTCTAGGGGCTGTCTGTTAAAGTTTAACCTTATGTTGGGTTTAAGATGTTTCTTTTGTCCTTTTCTGGAGTGCTCAATCTTGACCAAAGGACCTTCTGTCAACAAGGTGCTAATTTTTTTACAGAAAGTAGGCTTGAGCTTTTCCTGCTTGAAAACAATGGTGTCTATTGGTGCCAATAGGTTTAGCCTCCTCTTGCTCTCTCTCCTGTCTCTCTTTCTCCTCTCTTTTCCTCTGAATGGATGGACAGTCCAGGGCAGAAGCTGCATCTTACTGAGCTCTGTCTGTCTTCAGTGTTTTGGTGACTTCACAAGGATGCTGTAGCAATGAATAGTCCCGTTCTCAGTGAAGTAATTGTCTTTCCGTCGTCAGTACTGGAATAGAAAGAAGCACATGAAAGAGACCTTCAGCATTTATCGTGGCTAAGGAACACCACAAATCCAGACCTGAGGATTGTTTTGAGGAGCGTATAAATCAGTATGGATTGAATAACTATAATTGAGAAACTCTTGAGATGGGAAATGCAGTTATAATGCAAGGTGAAGAGTTGGAATCCTCAAAAAGATCCAGCTTTAAGAAACAGCTATTTGTGCCTAACCGTCAATAATGAGCTGTTTAATAAATCCAGGAAAAGTATAATTACCAGTTAGTGCCTTTTGTTCTGTGTTATTTATGAAGCTGCGTGCAGAGTAGGTTCTTCCCCTAAAATAGATGCTTGAATGCTGGGAAAGCATCTAAGCAGGCTGTATGAAGTGGAAATTGGCGAGTTGAAATGGGTAATTTGAAGAGCCACTAAACCCTGAATCATATTTTCCATTAATAGTTGAAATGTTCTGTTCTTTTTAAAGTAATGAAACATACCAGTCCTGCTTAAAAATGTATAAATCTTTTCCTAACCTTTAAAAAAGCTAATTTAAATCATCTGCGTCTCACCACTATCAGAGGAAAACTGCTGCTGCTGCCGCTCAGCCAATCAGCTCTCCCTCCTGCCCAGCTCCTAAACCCATACATCACTCTGTGCCGCACACAAGCCACCCAACCAAGTTTTAGCATTTTTTAAATTTGAGCTGAGGGTGGAGTCAGCAAAAGTCGGAGGGTTTAGTGGCCTTTTAAGTTGGTTTTATGGCATGTGGAACTTTAGAATTAAAATCTTGACCACTTGTGGATCACCTAAAATATGTTGACTGTAGAGAGAGTTACTTTAACAAAAGCAGGCTACAACTTTGTTAATACCAATAATTAAAAAAAAAAAAAAAATCACATGATTACTTTTTGCCATAAATTTACAAAAAAAATGTCTGTGCTCTGTTGGCCAAACCCTTACAAATGTGTGTATACTATGATTAGTTTATATTGTAATTATATATAGTAATTATATTCTGTTATCCAGTTTTCTTTGACCCGTTTCATTCTATGTGACATTAGTAGCCATCCTAGGAGTCTGACCACTAGAGATTTACCATTAACAAATTTCATGTTCTCCCCCTCTCTGTCTTTCTTACTTAAAGCTCCTCCCTGTTAACTCATTCGACCCTCTCACGCCATCTGTCGGCATATTGACCCACCAGACTTACAAGGGTGTGACACAAAGCCCTGCGAGTGCTTGCTTAACCAATTCATATGTATTTCTGTCCAGTCCCTAGCTTAGTTTATTCCAGAGTGTGTATTTAACACTGATGATTCTACACTTCTGCCAGTACACCAGGAATATAAGTCAGGGCTTTGTTTAGTAGTGTTAATTCAGAGGGATTTAGAATGCTAATTCTGTCAGGATTTGCTTAGCAGGGTGACACTTGTGGCACTGCATCATCCCTCTGTTATACTGCTGGCAGAGGCAGCTGATTTACAAACTCAATAAATAGGCCTAAGTGAATGTGGACCTGGTATGCATGTGTTTAGGCATTGCCAACTGTCCTCAGTATGCCCTATATACGTATTCACTGTGTGTGCGTTTGCGTGTGTGCGTGTGCGTGTGCGTGTGCGTGTGTGTGTGCGTGTGTGTGCGGAGTCACTAAGTCTAGGAACCCAGTTCTTAATTTGTCTCTGATGACACGTGGACCCAACCCAGGGTTAGAAAGCGGCTGTTTGTATTGGCTGCCTGGCAACCAGGCTGCAGCGGACAGATGAAACGATGGTCCAAAGTCACCATAAATACCCTGTATATTGAAGTAGCCTCAAATTATATATCAGCATTGTATGTAGTGAACAATTACATGTACATGTCAAATCAAATGTTGTCTCAATACATAGAAAAGAACGCAGTCTGAATGCTTGTTATCCCAGGCTAGCACAGGAGCCGATCACAAAAAGGGAAAGCTGTGCCAAACTAAACTCAATCTATTTGTGACAGTTGACACAGCAGTATGTGTCAGCTGTACACTAAAGGTCAGAATTACATGTTTTGAGAGCAAAGAAGTCAGACACTCCATGTGAAGTTTGCTCATGTCATTTAAACAGCGAAAAGATAAATAATAAAGAAAATTGACCTAATAGAGTTGGAATATTAGGATTTTTAGGGTGTTTTCACACCTGTAGTTAGTTTTCAAGTTCGTGTAGAGCGTTTTCTCCCTCTGTTTGGTTTGGTTTGGTTTCACACAGGCAAAAACCTAAACGCACCAAAATACGCACCAGTAAACCACATGAGCACATTGTCTCCTCATGGAGTCACCTGCTGTGAGCAGTGAACACAGTATAGAGCACGTGTGTAAACAGCACTGAGCAGCGTACTCTAGACTAATAATCTAGTCTAGTTGTGGTTGTAAGTTCAGTAAAGTAGAGTAAGCCCTCTCTCTGATCCTTTTCTCATTTTAGTGCTGTCTAGCAGTAACAGAACTTGCAGTCAGCCTAAGTAATTTGCCTTTTGAAGTTACCAGTAAGGATCATATTTGTCCACTGAGTAAAGATTTTATTATAATTGTGCATTTCTAGTTATAAGTGTCATCAATATCTCACAATACGATATTGATGATATTATGATGCTATGATTCTGCTATACTTTACACCATCTGTGTTAATAAAGATGATAAAATACTCCTAAATAAGCAAATATCAGGAATTATGGATTTATTGGTGTTCCTATTTATTTGATTAGTGCCACCATGTTTAGTAATAAAGCAGTGACTTTATAACTAAGTCAAATGGGTGATTATTAGGGAAATTAGAGGGCCTATGTTTTAATAAAAATATTGATATTTGATGCAGGGTAACACAAAATATTACAACCGAAAAACAATACACTATATTGCCATATCAATATTTTGGTCTGTCCATAATTAATACAGAGTTTAGGTGATGTTTGTGACTATATTTGTGTGTAGTACAACTGTTATGTGCCAATCAGATTTCAGAATTGTAATTATGTGTTTAATAAATGAGCAACTGTAGTGTTTACGCCCCAATAAGTCATAAACCCATACTGGCAATAAACAGATCTCATTATACCTTATTAGAGGACCATAACGTGTGCATTCTAACACAACCAGAGAGAGGACAAAGGCTGTCAGCTCCTGTAAATCAACTCTGTCTGGCCTCAGTCAGCCTTACAGAAGCCCACTGGTGCACATTCAGTGACAAAACACAGTATTGACACTCCTATATCACTGGCCTGCAGGCATTCCTGCAGAAATCAACACAGATCAATGGGCTAAGTGACAGCAAAGTGTCAGCAGCACACAAACAGTGAGTTTTTGTGTGATTTCGGTGCGGTTACCCCATAGTTGAGAGTATCTGAGTGCATCAGGCTGTGGGGTAAGTGGGTAGGGTTAGTGTATGTAGGGATTTGGGCGAGGGGAGGGTATGTCTGTCTGTGTCCAGATGGTGTGTGCACGCAAGAGTACAGAGAGCACCGAGATGATTTGTCTCTGTGATTTAATGGAAGGACAAAGGGAGAGTGACAGGTCGAGCAGACCCCGATATGAGGGGGAGAGAAGAGCAGAGTCAAAACTGAAATACATAAACACATACAGCATCTGTTTGACACGCTTAACTGCGCACAGTGCTGCTGCCCACCCACTCTGATTGTGGTCAGAAGATTTCAGACATAACACACGCAGCTCCTTAAACAATTTGGACCAACTTCATGCTTTTTTCCTATACTGTACCTTTGGTATACTGTACAGTGTTTGGTATATTTTTTAATTAACTTTACTGGATTATTTTTTTTATTATATTTTTTATTATATTTTTATTATATTTTATTATATTTTTATTATATTTTTTATTATATGTTTTATTATATTTTTTAGAGGATCAAAAAACCCTATTTAAATAAAGCTCTCCATCCAGATAGATTGAATCTGATTGTGATTGGATGAAGAGTAGTATAAACATATAGTATTCCGACTCCCTATTGGTTTATAATGAGATCCATCACACCTGAACATGCCACCGTGTAGAGACTCAAGATAACTCGAGACAAACATCCAACTAAGCTTCTTTAATATATTTACATTCTACTAAAATACATTCATTTTCAATGAGCATATATGCAGCTGAAACAGGGAGGAGCCTAGTGAATCCCAAATTTATTAACATTAACATTTTAATAATATATCATTATAGTAATTATAGCTTTAGGGGAACTTTCTAAGCTTTTGTCCTTAATGGCTTTATTTTTTTCCCTTACATTACTCTTACTTCTATACTTTAAGTAGTTTTGAATTCAGTACTTTTTTTAAACACTTTTACTTAAAAGAGTAAAAAGCTTGAACTTCAACTTCTACAGAAGTATTTTAAACCCTAATATCTATATGTCTACCTACAGAGTAATGTACACTTTTGACACCTTTTGTATGTTTGATCTTGTTCAGTTTCAGTCTAAATGTTCTTGACTATGCATTTGATTGCCAAAAGTAAGCCGTATTTATTTGTTGAGTTTTAATCATATGCAAATAATATGCATATTTGAATCCAGCATAATCACTATGTGACTTTTTTTCCAGCATGGAAGTCCCCATCTCAAAGCAAGCCTTTCAGATCACTGCAGGGTTTGAGCTTTTATTAACTGTAGCCTGAAAAGAAAGAAAGGCAGAGTTCAGAATTATGACCCAAATAGGAAATGCCACTTCCATATTGTTCTCCTCTTTCCATTTCCACAATGAATGAATAGCCAACAGTTCCAGGATTGATGGACGTGACTTTACCCACATTCACTCTCAGTTTATTAGTAACTAGGTCCTGAAAGGGATTACACAGCTCTGTAAGCAGAAGTGCGTAAAGTGGCTTACAAGCCCACCCAGCAGACACACAGCATTGTTCCTTCAGGGGAGTAATATAACTCAAGAAGAGACAATTACTTGAGTAGAAGTAGAAAAAATAACATTAGCAACTGAAAGAAAACATTACATTATAAACTGAGTAATACTAAAGGAGCTAAAGTGTGTTAGGGTGTTTGTTGGCTGGGTGAGCTATTGGCTGGTTATTTCTTGTGTGTTTTCATGTAATATTTATTTAACATAGAGGAGAACATAAACATTTAACCAATTAATCAAGTCAAGAAACCTAGAGCAAAGGAAAATGCGGAGTTCACTATTCATTTAAAAGATTTAACCATTTAATTGTAGTCAATTTAAACTCTTAAATTAATCATAATACTGATTTAAGGTCATATTGCCCAGCACTGGTGTTTTCTACTTTTTGTAAAAAAAAACTTTTTGATCTAAAATAAATGGAAACAAAAACTATTGAATTAACCATAGACTGTATATAGCTGGACAGAGCATCGTCTCTTAAAAGTGAAGCCACCACAGGTCGGGCGCCCCCTGCTGTAACTCCACCCATCCCCATAGGTTTCAATGGCAAAACAGTCACGTTTTTTTCTAATATACTGTAATTCTACCTCCATTATTTAAATGCAACAGCTAGTGTAACCTCTGCTTATATTGTCAAATTTTTATATCCCCACAGAATTCGGTTTTTAAAACTTTATTCGGCTCTATTCAAAAAAGATGTGGTTATTGTAAAAGGGCTGCTTATGGGCGGGACCAATAACAGACCGTCAGCTCCGCTCCGCCCCGCTCTGCAGTCTGTGACCGCGAGGCAGCCCTTAGGGGCGGGGTTATTCAAATGAGTAGGCGGTCTCTCCACAGCCTTTCTCCCTCCTCTGGTCTCTACTGCGCAGACTCTGGTCTCTGAATCGCCAAAATGGCGGAAGATTTTGGCTTCATTTTCATTGAATGAATGGGAACGGCGACACGGCGTCCATCTTTATATACAGTCTATGGAATTAACAGTAGTCACTAAAGCGTATTTTAATCAACCAAATACAGACAGGCAAGACATACAAAAATAAATACATAAATTAGAAACTAAACATAACCTTCTTGCACACCAATCATTTTAATCAGGAATTTGCTAATAATTAAACAGGAGTGGGTTAAGTGTAAACACAGTCCGGCACAGGAGAAGCATTTAACTTTAATCTAATTTAACCTAATTTACTCTCTGGCTGATTACCAAAATATCTTGTGTGAAACACCAGTACATTACTGGGAAATACAGTGAAGTCTAGCAGTTCTGTTTTTTTTTTATTATTATTATTATATATTATCAGAATTTTTTAATACTAAAGGTAACATAAGGGAGTATATTTCGAACATGTAAGTCAACCCTGCTTGTATACGTGGCCATTCCTGTTCAAAAGCAACAAGCCATGACCTGCAAAACTGAACGTTTGTGTGATTTTAAAATGACAGGTTCTTTGTTTTGACAAGAAAAGTGCAGGAGTGTAATTTTGTGCATGAATAAGAAATGCTAGGGTTGCTACTTGTCATCTATGCTGAGGAGGAGGTCACATTAGGTATAATGAGGCTTATAAGGCAAGTTTAAACACATTTATTCTTTTAAAATACAGGGTTAAAGGCTGCATGTGTGTATTTTATTAAGAAAAGCAACAATTCTACTTTCCACAACTTTTTTCACTGCATGTATTAATGTGTAAATGTACCCTCTTCTATTCACAGCTTAATAAATTAGATTCAGGTTAGATGACAAGATGACAGCTTTGATTGGATTTAACAATGCCAGTTCTTTCAGAGTGAAGATAAGAAGTGACGTTTATCCCATCTCAGACCAACAAAGGGTTTACGGCATTACTAGCGGCCACAGTTCCAGACCTGCCATATGGTTATGCTGATAGGTCAGAGTGATTCTGGGCTGATATCGATATCATGGGTGCAAGCGCATATATGTATGAATGCAGCAGTGGCTGAGCGCTGTGGTATTGATCAGGTTATTGATACGCCGTGTCTCTGAGGTCTCTCTCCACCAGCCTTCTGTCCCTCTGCACCCCACTTCCTCCTCATCTCCCCAACATCACTCTGTATTAGCATCTCAAAGCCTGAGCAGCCTCCCCACCGACACACCAACCCACCAACAGAGGCAAAACCAGGCCAAGAGTGTGGCCAAGCTTTTCATTCACGCTGCCCATTCAAAAGACACGCACAGTTAGAGACACGCACACACACACACACACACACACACATCTCTACTTCTCTGCCCTCACTTTAATTTGATTATAATTATTTTTTGAAAAATATAGAGCCTTGCGAATTCACACTAGTTTCACTACAATTAACAGTCTTTGCCTGTTTGCATGTTTTGTCTGACTTTTTATTAGTTTAATTTAAGTAATTTAGAGAAAATACAGCTCTGGAAAAACCAGACCACTTAAAATTATGTTTTTTTTATTTATTATTTTAGCAAATTGAAAACCTCTGGAATATAATCAAGAGGAAGATGGATGATCACAAGCCATCAAACCACCAAACTGAACTGCTTGAATTTTTGCACCAGGACTAAAAGCATAAAGTTACTCAAAAGCAGTGTGTAAGACTGGTGCAGGAGAACATGCTAAGATGCATGGAAACTGTGATTAAAAACCAGGGTTATCCGAACTCTTAAAACTTTATGAATACGAACTTGTTTTCTTTGCATTTTTTGAAGTCTAAAAGCTTAGCATCTTTTTATTGTTATTTCAGCCATTTCTCATTTTCGCAAATAAATGCTGTAGATAACAATATTTTTATTTGTAATTTGAGAGAAATGTTGTCTGTAGTTTATAGAATAAAACAACAATGATCATTTTACTTAAACATTTACCTATAAATAGCTAAATCTGACAAACTGATTCAGAAACAGATTTTTTCCAGAGCTGTATTTGATTCTTACTGTTTGTACAACTATATGTTTAATATTTTGCTTGTTTATGGTTGTGCACCATACAAAGCACCTGGAATACCACATCAGCCACCTAGCGATCACTTAGCAACACTTGCAACCGCTAAGCAACATATTGGCAACTGTGAAATACTGTAGTAATCACTCTGCAACACCATAGCATCCTTCTAGCAAAAGTAAACCTGCGAAGAAGAATATAAAAAATTAAATAACCTTTTAAGGCCAAGAAATTACTATATTTCATATTGACTATAAATACCGCAATTAATTAATCGATTTTTCTTCAAAGTATTTAAACTCAGCTTATGCAAAATACCAGTTTAGTGCTGCTGCTGTGTTAGAGAATTCTTTTTTTTACTCTTTTTTTATAAACCAGTAGTCTTTTATATTCTTATATGTTCTAAAAAGTTAAAGTTCGGAACATTGCACCATTACAATACAGAGAACACATTGCCATACACACAAGGCCTCGTTCACACCTTGCATTAACATATGTGTATTGGTAAATGGACAGTGCTTAGTAAAAGTGTGAATGGGGTCTAGTGTGAGGGCTTTGTGATTCAGTCAGACAGAGGCATTTCAGTGAATTTGGAATGATCCTGATTTGTCCACTTCCTGTTACCAATATATTGTACACATTATCAATACATGTAGTCAAATATTATTTGTATTGAAACATCCAAAGACTCGCCCCAAATTTTGACTTACTAAAGTTAAATTTTGTCAAACTGACACCAATAAATCCATAATACCTGTTATTTGCTTATTTTAGGAATCTAGGATGGAATTTCCTTGCGATATTGAGTATTGCACAGTCATAAATCATACATGTATTGTTGAGCTAGAGCAGTGTATTGTGAAATTCAGAGAGAATTTCAAAGTAGTGTTAAAGTAGTGTTAAGAGCTTTGATAAAGCACTTTACAGCACTGTATGGACTAGGGGTGTGCCATATCGTATCGTACGCAATAATATCGCCAACATTTTTTAATATTGTGAACATTATTATACCCTGAAATATATATTACCCACCCCTAATTATAACATCAGGGTAGTACTTTTTGCTGTTTTTAGCAAAAGAAAAAATCACACTGTTCTCATTTCCCATCTACTAGAGACAGATTATATCTGTCCAGTATAATTTATTTTACTGTAATCTTGAATATATTGAGATATTTGGAGTGCATTCTTAGTATCATGACATTCTGGATCAGTAATTTCTATTACAATCTGATGACAATTCTTGTATTTTTTAATATCACAGTTAGGGGTGTGCCATGTCCTATCATATGCAATGATAAAATTGAATTCTTATTTTGTTGCAGTAGTGTATTCTTGAGATTTTTTTAATTTGGTGTTTTATATATTGCCAGGAGTATCGTTATCACGAAAATACCATGAAATATTGTGATATTATTTTAGGGCCATATCGCCCACCCCTAGTATGGACAAAAGTATTGGGGGACAATTCATTAATTTCAGGTGTTTCTTTCAGTTCAGTTGCCAAAGGTGTGTAAAATCTAGCTCCTAGCCATGCAGTCTCCCTTTATAGTCTGTGCAGGTCAGTAGTATTGCTAATAATGGTGCAGTGCTTTGTATTAGTTAATTGGTTTGTGTAATTATAACAGATTTATTGATTTTTACCCTCAATGTTTTAGAATTGTAGCTTTTCCTCACTGGTCTCTGCTAAGCTCACCATGTCAGCAGTACACAGAAGACATCTAGCAGACCCCTTGCCTAATGCACTGTTAAAGCTTTACCAATCATTTATGGTTTAACAGCCATTAGCCGTGTGTGTGTGTGTGTGTGTGTGTGTGTGTGTGTTAATAAGCAGCAGGTTTACTTTACTGGGCTCTAGGTTAGACCATTCATCACTGTACCGGAACTTTCTGTCATCGGCATGAAACATGAGGGTTCACAGGGTCCAGGTAGTGTCTTTGTGCCAAGTTTGACTCTCCTCTTTCTCTCTCTCTCTTTCTTTCAGTCTCTCTCTCTCTCTCTCTCTCTCTCTCTCCTTTCTCTCTTCACCCCCCTCCCCCTTTCTTTAAGGGTCTTTGTAGTAACCGACGACAGACAACTTCTCCCCATCCCCCTTTATCCTTTCCTTCTCTCTCTCTCTTTCCCTCCATCTCCCTCTCTCTCTCTCCCTCTTTTTCGCTCACTCGCTCACTCAGTTGCTGGGGCTTGCCCATCTGGTATTTAGACTAACATTTGCCTGTGAATAGCATGGAGGTGGGGAGAGGAGGGGAGTGGGCGCCAGTGGCCCTCTCTCTCACTGAGCCCGTCACTCAGAGGGAAAGAGAGAGAGAGAAGGATGACTGCCGCTGCTCCCTGCTCTGCTCATGGGACTAGCAGCGGTTTACTCGAGCAGGAGAACGGATATAGCCATGAGGAGGTAGGACCACAAGTTTGAGACACATAGTTGTTCTTGGGGGCTTTATATGGCCCTAACCCACACTTGGCATTAGGCATGCTGCCAGTAGGTTAATTTTAATGGATATCTGCTCCAGAGAGTTTTATTCTATTGACGGTACTTTTCTGCAGGCTTTGGACAAACTGTGCTGACACAGATGTGCAAATGCACACAATGGGTGCACATAAAATTAGACAAATGCATTCATTTGGTCATAATGATGATAATAATGGGAATAGTGATTTAATACAGTGTCTATACTCTTGGATTGATATGTAATGAAGTTTTATTTGTATAAATAAATACTAGAATTGCTTCAGGTTGTTTTAAAATTAACCAAATGAATATTAAATAATAAATATAAAATAATAACAAGTTTAAATCATTTTTGCTATGCTCTTATTATACTGCCTTATTAAGGTTAACTAAACAGTCAAATTCTTTAGATTCTTCAGATTTGTGTCAGTTTTAGCACAAAGTAACAGCTTTTAGGAGCTGTATTAATTCGCTTAATTTGGTTCTAAGAGTTTTACATAATAGTATTCCAATAAAAACTACATGGTTGTTTTTGTTATTGATATACTTTTTATATTCGAAGATATAGTATAGCTCAGGAACTCACATACACTTTTTATGGCCGAATTTACTGACAGATTAAGTGTATTCTATGAGTTCCATTAACAGAAAGGTATAGGGGACTAGGCTTAATGTCCAGCATCTTTCTCATGGTTCAGTGCTTGCAGCTCGCATGCCTCTGCGTGCATGTGTGTTTGCACGTCACACCACCGAGGGTCTAATTGAAATTGTGGCGGAACAGTTTTGAATGGAGCTCAATGGGTTTCCATGGATAGTTTACTAACTCCCTCGCTCTCTTTTTCTCTGTTAATCCTCCCTCTCTCTCTCCTTCTCGCCCACCTTCTCTCCCTTTCTCTCTCTGTTTGCTGTTCTCTCTCCTTTTCCCTCTTTCTGAAAATGTGTTGCTTGAGCAGTGAGTCTGATGTGGTTAGGAATTGCAGTGCAAGTCTGGAGGTGTGTAAACTTTCCATGAGAAAATCCCCACACATTGCTGCTTAGGCTGGTGTTGGGTGTTTATGCTAATACTTAACTTAGCCTTTGGCAAAAGGCCATCTCATCTAGCTTTACACTTTACAATAGTTTTGCCGTAACTGCCTGCAGTGTTGATCAGATCACTGTACACTATAGAGTTTGGGTTACGTTACAGTGGCTGTGCTGTAGTACAATTTGAGCTATCAGGAGAGGTACAGTGATGATGTTCTATAGGAAACACCTGAAGCTAAGATTAAACTGATAGCTTCTACACATTCTGCTGGAATGAGTAATGATTTATGATCTCTCTGACATCATTTTGCAACTTTCTGTCTGTGGTTTATATGTTGTATTCTAAGTTCTAATAGGTACTAGATTTTGCAGACAACCTCAAGACTGGCATTATCTACCCCCTAGAGTTCTGCTTCATTAGCAATACTTTTCTTTAGGGACTATATAAGCTGCATCTTTGTGCACTTGCACATCTGAGTATTTGGACTTAAACACTATATTAACATTATTTAGACAAAAGTATTAATTTTGCGACATTGTATGACGAAACTTTCTTTTTTTGCACTATGTGTATCAGAACCCGGTGACCCGGTAAATTTTCATGGTCAGTTTTACCCCCTTACTCTGTAATTTTATTGTATACGTAGTTGTAAACTTTACAGCAGTGGCTGTGGTTTCTAAACACTATTACTTTTTAAAAAATACCACTCAGAACTGATTGTGGAATGTCTTGAAGAAGAAAAAAGAATGAACTGTATTGCACTCAAGGCTGTTTATTTTAGTTCCAGTGAACAAAGCAAAAGGAAAACACAGTTATCAGCAGTGAATTGGTGATAGTTGAGAGAGTCTATAGGCTGTTAAACAGTGCTTATCAGTGGAAATACATGGTTCTATTCTCCCTCTTCTGTACACATCCTAAACGTTTATAATGGTGGTTTTCCACTGCTGGTTACCTACACTATTAGATTTGACCTAACTGTTCTCTACGCCAAATCCATTTGAAATATGTCCCACTTTTACTGCTGTTTATGTTAGGTGCTGCCATATTGGATTCCAGACCCAAAGTTGGTGCAGTTCTTCGTACTTTCCAAAAAGGAAATCCACCTCCAGTTAAAATTTCCTACCTAGAGCTTTATATCAATTAATCTTATTGGCTAAATGATGTATCGGTCAGTCCTTACTGTCTCTGTCCTCAGGAAAGTTGGCTAGCTATCCTTATTTTAATCTATCTGCAGCCCCCCACCCAACCTTCACGCAGTAGTGGACATGCCCTCTCATCACATTGCTTCACTGATCCCGAGGCATGTCACCCCCCTCAGGGCTGCTGTCTGAGGGCACAGACCCCCAAAAACACACCAACCGCCACACACGCTTAAACTCCCCACCCACACAACCTCATAGCACCCTCACATCAACTGCTGCACTCACCAAAAACACCCAGCGGACAGCAGGGGTGCGGCCACGTGAACACAAAAACAAGCCTGTGCTCTTTTAATTAGGCCTGTCCTGTCACTGTGTATTGTAGTAACTGACTACTGTTTCCTGTCTGCAAGTGTGTGTGCATGTGTGTATACGTGTGTGTATATGTGTGTGTGTGTAAGTCCACTGCTCGGCAGTAGCAGGGCTGTAGGGCGGACACCTGTGGCTCCATACACACGGACCTCCATGCCCGTTAAATGACAAGAAGCAGAGGAGGGGAAGAAAAGACTCAGAAAATAAAAGGCTGTCAGGTTTTCCCTGTGCAGCTTGTTAATGACATGTTGACTGATCACTGGAGCATGCTTTTGCTTCACCTCTCACTAATTAGCCACCTGTGTAACATGTGCTGGGTTTACTGCCCACCATACGTTGAGCCAATCTTATCTGCACTACTAATTGTGCCTCGTCCAGAACAACTGCAAGTAAATCCCATTTCTCAACTTCCTTTTCAGTATTTTTTAAAGAAAAAGCAGTTTTGGAAAAGTGAGAAATATAGGTAGACACAACTTTTGCCCTTTGAGGGTTTGATGATTCATAACTTGTACAGTTTTACTCAGTATTCCTTTTAAAATGAAATTGGAGTGAAATTAAAAGAAAAGGGAGGAAACTGGATCTGCACATTTTGAACATAGTCACACCATATTGAATTGCAACTTGTATCTTAATAACTAATCAAATGCTTAAATAAACAGTTTATCATTTATTTGTTCTTATTTCAGTCATTTTTGCACAATGTATAGAATCATTGCAACACTGGAGCATAGCAAATCCATTTAATCATGTATAGTGTTATATTTTACTAATAAGTAAGTAAATACAATTTGTACATAAAAAGTATTAGGCAACCTGCTCGTTCATTATTTCTTCCAAAATCAAAGGTATTAATAAAAGAGCCAAGATGTGCCTGAGAATTGCAAGTTTGAATCCTGTTTCATGCCGCATAACCAAAAGCAGTCAGAGCCTGAATGAGCACAACTGGCTATGCTCTCTCTGAGTGGATAGATGGCAATGTCTTTCTACATCTCTGTCATTGTGATGCTGGCTGGCACGGGCATCTGTTGGCTGGTGTATCAGTGCTTGGAGTCTGCCGCTTTCCTTTAGGCTCGGAGTTGGCTGCCTAATGATGCGCTGGTCAGTCTCTGCAGTCCACTATATCTTAGACCATTACTGGACCATTAGCTGAATGTGTTCATTAGAAGGGATGTCAAATATCTGGACATATGGTGTAGTTTTTTTTTCCTAATCACAGGGTGTCATATGTAAGCAGTAAAACTGAACTCCTACAGTTTCATCAAGGGTTCTTTAGTAAAGGCATTAGTACACTGGTCCAACTAAGTAGAACAGAACTTTTGATTTTTGTTGTGCGTTTAATTGATGTTGTGCAGCCCTACCTTGCCTCTGTTATTCCATCTTACTGAGAACTTGTGGACACTTGATCATTTTAATCTGAAACAAAACAAGCCACTTTCTGTTTTATATTGCATTCTATTTAAAGTCAGATTTCTGAGAGCAGGCAGAGATGGGCTTCTTATAACAAAGAGCAGTCTGAGACTTGCTGATATGTGTCTTGTTTACATCCTCTCACCTCTCATATCCAGTGATATCACTGCCGCTTCTCTGGGCGAGAAGTGAAAGTGTAAACAAAGCCAACAAAAGGCCTGTGTTAGATTTAGAGATCCTGTCTTTCCCATCAGGATGATGTTTATTCCCTAAGGGGGTGTACAGTCACCGTGTGTGTGCCTGTGTGTGCCTGTGTGTGTGTGTGTGTGACGGTTGAGTAGGCCTTACACTGATCAGTGTTATGATTGGGCCTGATTACCGCTACTCAGATCGCTCTAATGCAGTCTGATTGGCTCGTTCTGCAGACCTCACATTCCCAGCCCCCTCCTGAGCCCCACTTAATCAAACCGCACACACACTTTTAACACACACCCCTCCCACTGACACACTGCCCAAGAGTCACTCACATTGTACTGGCAAATAACACTTTTACTGAAAAAACACACTTCTATTATACAGAAAGTTCTTAACAAACACAAAATCTGGATAGAGATTTTAAGTTAAGCAGGAAATTAAAAGTTCTATTATTTTAGCTATTTTTAAAATGAGTTTAATAGTCTTTGTTCAGTCTGTATATAGTAAAGAAGCCCAGTGTGTTCAGTAATGTAACGCTTCATTGACACCTTTGAACTTTTCTCCCTGCTAGAGAGAGCGCTCCAGACACAATCTCTCACCAGGTTAATTTCCTGTTCGGCTCGTAAAGCTGGGCTGAGAGACAGACCAAGGGGCAGTTCCGGCCCAGTTCACTCTGTGGGACTTACGCAGGCAGGTGGAACACCAGCCAGTAAAGCCTGGAGCACTTTCCAGACCAGCTTCATCTTCTTATTAAAAACTGATACTTTACTCCTCATTACATCAATTTATTCAGCATATTCTTTCTTGTTCTGTCTTGCATTCTCTATTTTCTTTTCTCTTTCACTTTTACTTTACCTCTCTCCCTGCAGTTCTCTCTCTACATCTCTAATCTCTTCTTTTTTTAATTTTCTCTCTCTCACTTTTTCTGTCTCTTACTTTTAACTCATATACTCTCTTTCCTCTTTTTTTCTATCTTGCTCTCCCTTACTTTTTTCAATTTTTTTTATTTTATGTCTTTATCTGACATTATATTTCCCTCTTTTTATTTTATTTTTTCTTTCTCTTTCTTGCTCTTCTTCTTTCTCAGTCTTTTTTTCTCTGTTTTCTTTCTTTCTTTTTTCTCACTTTCTTTGGTTTCTCTTTCTCTCCCTGTATATAAACATAAAGAGCACACTTATGCTCCGTGGGGGTGGGAGGTTCAGGGTTCACTCTCTTTTCTCTGTGGAACAGCTGCTGCCTGGGCTGGACCCCCTGTTTAGGCTGCTCTCTATGAGCAATGTGATTATACTAATGCACACCCTGCTTACCAACTCAGAGACACAAGACAAATGCATAGATGTGTGTGTAAGTGTGTGTTAGTATTGCTCAGTGGGTAACAACAGTGTCTTTCCTTCTGAAAGACTGTGGTTTGATGAGTGCTTGGGCCAGACTCCTAACTCTGCATTTACTTGTGTGTGTGTAACATGTTTCAAAACGTAGGCACAAACGCCCTAAATGTAAATGAGTATGTTGGTGTGTGTTCTCTGGAATCTCTGATTTAAAACTCACACAGAGACACGTGTTTTCTGACCTCTCACTCCATTACATTTCACGCTGATGACGTCATCCTCATCAATCACTTCAGAGTTTAACTCAGATTGACAGACTGGCCATGAATCGTCTCTGCTGTTTATGTTAACTATTAAGTTCGTGATCACAGAAAATCAGCTTGAATGAGTCAAATCCATCAGACGCTACTTATCATACAGGTGCTGGCCCTGGTCATCATGTCTGTTTATCAGCACAGATTCACTGCATTCATTTTATTAGCATTCCTTTAGTCTGCACTCAGATGCCAGATGGTGTCTGACATGCTGTTGTTAACCTCTTAGAATCTGAAGGAATGAAGTCCAGGTGTCATTCATAAACCTTTGAAATTTAGCGACCAGTTGCCACTGCCTTTACCATATCGGAATAATGAGATTTCGCTACACGGAAGTCACATATCGCAAACCTTAAACAATGTTGTTTTTTCCAAAAATGTTCACATTTTTGTCTTTGCCGAAATAGTAGGTTCCTACATTCAGCATAACCAAAACCAAAACAGGGCCAATTTTAACTGTTATGTAACAGTCTTGACTCACTGTGATTGCAGCTTTTCCTGTGCCTGTGACAGAAGGGCATCCCAATCACAGAATGTAATGAAGTGAAAGCTGGGGAGGCAAACCATATTATGCTAAAGGCTAATGCTAGACATTTATCCTATTTTCTCTTCAATGTTTTATACCCTTGAAAGCCAATTGACTGACCCAAAGAGGAATAATTAGTGCTTTTTTTGTGTCAAAACTACAAAATGATATTTTGTCATAAATTGAGCAATAAAATAAGTTTCTCATATTTCATTCCACACATTGAAGCAACATAAGTTGCTTGCTTACTATTTATACATCACAAACATCATTTAATATCAAGAGGACTCAATCTAGGACTCTTTTGCCATCTTATCATCTCATTCCCTTCAGTCCAGCTAGAAGGCGGAAAGG
This sequence comes from Astyanax mexicanus, assembly GCF_023375975.1. Classification (NCBI taxonomy): domain Eukaryota; kingdom Metazoa; phylum Chordata; class Actinopteri; order Characiformes; family Acestrorhamphidae; genus Astyanax; species Astyanax mexicanus. Next base: position 8,467,990 of record NC_064430.1, read on the forward strand.
TAATTAAGCTGAGTTTAATGATGTTTAGATGGAAAGTAATGAACGGTGATCTCCTGCTGGATCTGCAGGCAAGCTTTAGTACCCTGTGCTAGTCATCTAGGTCCTGATGGAGCTTCAGGAACAGTGCAGCACACAGATCTTCAGGCCAACTGGACAGGCTTTCCCAGACAGTCAAGGCACTGAGTGTTTGTACCTCCTGGAGGAATTCCAAACCTTTAGTTAGAGTGGTGTGTTTATACATTGCCCACATAATGTCTTGAAAAGACATACATACCACACACACATCCACACACACATTGAGAAAAACACATTCTTGGCATGACTTAAGCATGAGATCAGGGATTGGCAGTTGTCCGAAAGTCCTCTCCCCGCTTTTCCTCCTTTTCCGCCTTTTCTTTTATTTTTAAGGAAATAATAAAGAAGATTTCTTTCAAGTGTTAAAACGTCCTCTCGACCCCCTAACGCGGCAGGAGCTTCATCTGTGCATCCATACAAAAGCTTGAAGCCCCTCTCTCTTACTCTCTTGCTCTGTCTGTCTCTCTCTCCCTCTTTCTCTCCCCCTCTCTCAGTCTTTTGTGCAGGTTTGAATAGTGAGGCCTTTAGAGGTGCCTCCTCCAGGCTTTCTAATTCAGCTCTCTCTCACCAATCAAACACTCCTGCCACACACTTACACACACACACGGCTAGCACACACACCATTCACACTTCAAAGGACCTTACGCTCTCTCTAACATGATGTCATCGTCAACCCATCCACAGCATTACAACCATCAAATAGGCGATCACAGAGAGCGTGAATTGCCGCATTGATATAAAGTGCATGGTTTGAGTTCCCTAATGGAGAAATGAGATGTGTTAGATCAAGGGAAGCTGTGAAAGATAGTTTGCCTCGGGACTGTGACCTCTTTGCCTCTATAAAGCCTTGTGGTGGCTTTGTCATTGCAAACTCTGATGGAAAACGGAGTTCCTTATGGCTCTATGTTCAGACCACTTCCTTTGTGTCTTTGTGTTTAATGTAACACTGATGTGAAATGCCTAAATCTGTGTGCATTTATACACAACAGTGAGGTACCAAGTATGTTTTTTTTTTTCTAAAAGAAATACCTTCATGTGTTTAAATTACAGTCATCAATTATTTCCATTCTCTTTCGCTCTCTTTTCTCTCTCTTGCTTTATTTCTCTCTTTTCTCTCATTGTGTCACCCAATTGCAGTGTGTATTGTTAGTCTGAACTGACCTCTGCTCTGCTGGGTGACTTTAGTATCTGGGTGCTGAGGAGCTCAAAACACTGGTATGTGGCTCTACAGTGTCACCCAGGCCACACACACACACACACACACTTTCTCTCTCTCTCTCTCTCTGTTTTAAAAAGGTCCCTAAATTATCCAAGGCTTTTTGGAGAACAAAACAGTTTGATGTACTTGCTGTCCAATCTATATTATCCACATGTGGAAACCAAGCTGCAAAAACAATCAGTGTTAAATGTATTGTTTTTGTGGTGTGTGTGTGTGTTTGTTTGTGTGTGTGTATATAGCTGATTAACTATACCCATTCACATGGAGGTAATAAGAGGCAGAATACAGAGCCAGTAAAGGACAAACCTTATTTGCATACACTATATGGACAAAAGTATGGGACGCTGTTACCTTTTTTTAATGGTCTTAAGAGTTTATCCTGCTTTTGTTGGAGTAACTGTTTCTACACACATTAGTGTGGTCATCGCCCAGTTTATCCAGAGAACACAGTTCCTACATTTATACCCACTCTACCCTACACCTGGTAGAAGCTATGGTGCCTATAGGTTTATCTTAATGCATTAACTGCTCCAGAGTGCCATATTATATTTGCATTACTGCTCTTCAAGGACTTGACAAGTTGTGTCAGTGTTTGTGTATACATTGCACCCATTGCTGAAACAGATGTGCAAATGCAAAGTGGCTGAATGGCTTCAATAGGAACAATGCCATAGAAAAGACCCAGATGGGGGCCATGTATAAACTTATTCTGGTCTCATCAACAACATCCATATGTGGGACCCACTTGGACCACATGGGTATATTACCTGGTCAGTCTTGGATTCCCACTTAAAAATGAGACAAGACAGAAGAGAAGAGGAGGGTAAAGAATTGGCAGAATCCTGGAAGCGAGAGAGAACATCTAGCACCTTTAAGAGAGATACCTGGAATGTGTGAGATTCCATATGTCAGCTCAGGGTGATGGACGAATGTCTTCTGAAAAGGTACCTTCTGGAGGGAAAACATGGTAGGCCTGCTTTGACACATGGATTAAGAGAAGCAAGAATGTCTGGAGAGCCACACCATGTCAACCAGCCACCAGAAAAAAAAACCCTGCAGGGGAAGAGAGTAAAGGGAGCTGAAGGGTTTTGTCTCCTCCTTTAGGAATCTGTCAGAGCTTTGTCGTGTCAAAGGGCCATGAGTGAGTGTTTGATCGGTCTTAATCCTCTCTAACACAACCAGCACTGTGTTGTGGGAGTTTATAGTGGGACAGACAGTGAGCCAGGCTTTAGGAGAGACAGAGCCTGTGAATCGGAGCTTGAGAGAGTGAGGTAGTGAGGCTATAGGAGAATAAGCGAGTGTGAGGGACTGGGGGATGTGCATTGGTGGTATAGTGATTAAGAGAAGTTGTGTCTTAACTGCACAGGCCTGTTTCACAGTGCTAAACCCATTTACTCTCCTGCTGCTGATGTGTTAAAGCCTTACTGCATAGACCTCCCAGCTCCTCCATAAATACCTCTTTATTTCACATCAAAGATGTGTGAGCTTCTCTCTCACATGGTCTTTCTTTCTCATTCTCTGTCTTCTTTCCCAGCTTCACACACATTTCCACAGACACAACTCACATAGAGACTGCTTTAGCAGGGAAAAAAGAATTGCCTTTCAGACTCTCTTTTCCACTTGTCTTTCCACTAACATGCTGTTGTGCTTTCTTCTCATCTCTCTTGGAGATCATCCCTGCCTCAGGCGATGGCACTGTGCCACACACAGTTTGGGTTCCAGGCTGTTTTTTCGCGCACACTTTACTGGAAATGCTCTGAAACTAGTAAGGGATTATAAAAGCAGAGTTGATTAATTTTACTATAAATTATTATTTTTATACTTATGAATCTTCTCTTTTTACCAACACCATTGTTCAGAGTTTGAGACCAGAAATGATTTCTTTATATGATGCAAAATAGCAAGGTTGTACAACATATTAAATGTACTGCAGTTGGTGAACAGTGCTATACTTATAAATTATTAATTTCTGTGCTTACTTGATAGGCTATTTCAGTATTGCACTAAATGATTGGGTGGAGAGAAAGGCCAAATATCTATCTGAGACACTCGGCCACAGTCTGCTGTGGATTTAACCAGCCTTCTCCCATAGTTCATTCTGAAAAGAAACTTGTTTATTTATTTCGAGATGAGTTAAGCTTGAGTTACAGTATTCCCGCAGGTCCTTAAAAACATACTAACATTAGCGGCGAGTTACTGGGGAGAGAACTAAGGTTAGTGGAGAGCTAGCTAACATAAGCTGCAAGCTAGCTAACGTTACTAGGGAGATAACTAAGGTTAGCGTGGATCTAGCTAGGGCTGTCCCTAACGATTATTTTTTAAACGATTATTCTAACGATTATTTTTTTCGATTAGTCGACTAATCTATTCATTGAGAAACATATTTAAATAATTATTTTACGTTTTAAAGCAAACGATAAATTACTATATTTATATATAACAACAACAACAACAACACAAGCCTACTAAACCAAACCCCACACTTATAATCACTTAGATGTACAGCACGTTGTTTAGATCTTTAACGCTAAAAATGGATAAGCTCCCATACACCACAACCGTGTGTTGCACTGCTTTCTGTGACCGCTAGATTTTGTGACCACTGGCAAGTAGTTCTCAGCAGACCGGTGCACTGGCCGATTCGAAACGTGTTCGTTTCTAATGTTTACCCCGACTGGCCAAAACGGTTCAGTTTAGGGCTGAGGGTAAGGTGTAGGTATAGAAAGCTTCCGTTTTGCCAATGAACGCTCATAACCGTGAGCACTGGTCACAAAATTCCGACGGTGACAGAAAACGGTGTGACACCGCAGCGCCGACGGCGCTAGCTAAAATAACTTAAGGCAGCTAGCTTAGCTAAACACCTGAACTTATGAATAATGCTACTGTTTCTGGAAACTGCGAAATGCCATGCACAAATATAAACCAAAAATGTATAATTTCTGCCTGTGGCAGGTTTAAAACCTTTGGTAGACAGCCTTAAGTCTTTTTAAGGACACCCGCGGAGACCCTGATGTAAACGGTAACTTACTGTGTGACCCTGTTGACATAGTGCTCCTGGATGTTTGCGCTTCAAGTGCTCCTTTTGCACGTATGGCAGAGGACCACATCGTTGCCCTTTTGCGTGAAATGCTCCCAAACTTTAGATGCCCGCTGGCGTTTTTTTGTAGCTGGAGATTGCTCTCCGGAGTCCAAGCTCTCTAGAGCTTAGATTCTCTGCCCGAACCCGACATGACCCGAGGCCCGCCCGTAAATCCGACCCGGGCTCCAGAAAATAGTCCGAGATGTAGGCGTCTGTTTTTTAATTATATTTTTATTAAAAAAAAAAATAACGAAAACTGAAAGTGAAACTAAACTAATTTATTTATAAGCGCTGTTTTCACTACCGCAGTTCTACAGCGGGGGTGTTGTGCCGATTCTGTCCGCGAAGCGGGAGTCAGATTCAGCAGAGAGTCGGATTCGGCACAAACGCGGCGGCACCTCGCGGTCCGCGGTGTCAGTTGTAAGCGCTCGCGCTAGCCGCAAAATACGACAGAAAACACTGAGGGAGCTGCAGAATTATGAATGGGACTAGAATATGAGCACGAGATCAAAGAGAACCTTCACCTGTGAGTAGCTCTCACCAGAACAAGTCAGAACAATCTCTCTCTCTCTCTCTCTCTCTCTCTCTCTGTGTCTCTCTCTCTCTCTCTCTCTCTCTCTCTCTCTCTCTCTGTGTCTCTCGCACGTGAACTCCTCCGCGTTTGACTTGCAGAACTGTGTTTAGCTGTTCTTAAAAATCATTTTAATTAAATAATAGTTCTATGTTACCGTGTTAATTAACATAATTCTGATCACATTTCGCTCATTAAAACAGCCCGAAAACAGCCAGTTGGAATTTTTGGGCCCGATCTAACCTCTAATGCTCTCCACAGGCGCCGCCATGTTTACGACGCGCCGACGCACGTTATGCAAATCGATGTATTTTTGTAATCGATGACGTCGATTATGTCGACGCGTCGCCCCAGCCCTAGATCTAGCTAACATTAGCGGTGAGCGAGTGAACATAGTAACATGTTCTGCATCACATATGGAACGAAAGAAAATTGATAACAAATAAGAAACAATAAATTTAAATTTTCAAACCAATCCTTTACTTTCTACTTAAGAAATTCTGACTACATTTTTGTGCCTTAAATTATATTTATTGAGGTCTGCAAAAGGACCTAAAAAGCATTAAATTTGACTTTTAAAATGGAGCAAGAACCCTGAGTTAAGCACAAATTGGAGACGTTCTACCTTGTCAAAAACGCATTCACTTCTTTTTTTAAAAAAGGTCGATAACAGTTTATGTTTCTCTCTGTCTTTCTCCAAGGCATACGAGTGGGCTCTGGAAGGTATGAGGCATTTGGCTTGTGTCACAATGGAGGACTGCAGCATGCCTAAGAAATGTCAGGGTGTGATCGCCTGCCTGGAGAGTTACCGCAGCCAGCACCCGCCTATACCGGATACACGCTTCCAGGAGATGAAGGACCTGGCCGGGGAGCTGAAGAGTGAGCAGGGTCTTAAGCAATGGAAGTTCGCCTGGTCTAAATGCCAGGAGACCAAACAGATGTTTGAGAAGAAGCTGGAAGCAGCCCTGCGCGCTCGCCGCACCCTTTCAAGCGACCAGAGTGAAACCAGGTCAGTGAGTGGCACACCCCGGCGGCACTCGGAAGGCTGTGCCAAGCCCCAGGAGCGCAGCAGCAGCTTGTCCTTCTCCTGTAGGAAGGCCTTTAGTGGTAGCTGGGCTCGTGAAAGACTCTCCTTCCAGTCTTCCAGCACCTCCTCCTCTTCCTCCTCGTCCACTCCCTGCAGTCCGATTGGCAACCGCCCGGACACAAAAGACTCATTCAGGACCCCAACAGGAAGTCCCTATCACCTAGAACATCGAATTCCACACAAAAACTTCCTTAAATCTCACCGGCTAACCCGCAGCGTCTCTTCGGAGGAGTCTCCTCAGACCTCCTCCTCCTCCTGCTCTTACAGCCCCAGTCTCTCCTCTCTGGCGGAAACGAATCAGAGAGTTCTGCGGAAGACTCAGAGCTTTGATGCTGCAGGTAGCGAGGTGGGGTCACGGTATGGGACGTGCCAACGAACACTAAGTGAACCGGCCCGCAGAGGAAACACTGGCGTCTTTATCAAAGGCCTGGAGGTCAGCAGCACAGAGGTGGCAGATCGGCCGTACAGCCCGCGGCTGACCCCGGCACACGGCTGGGCATCAGTGGATACACACCGTAGTGGGAGCCCTGTTCCAGAACCACGGGCCAAGGGCAGGTAAGAGTTAAATTATCACCATTGTATTGTTGTTTTTGTGGGGTTCATTTTGTCTCAGATATGTTTTTATGGATCCCCTGCTCCTCTGAATTTGTGTTTAGTATTTCCAGGCCTATATTCCACTGCAGTGCGAATGGTTCTGAAAACGAAGGTTTACCGTTTCTGGGACTTTTTCCCATACACAGAGACTGTTCAGCATGGAACACACGCAAATCAGGTTTAGCCTGATTTGTAGCCAGAGAGTAATTGATGCTGTCTGTTTATAAATCAAAAAATGAAGTTTTGTAGGAACTAAAATTCTAAACTGTGCTCTACTCAGAATTGCTGATTTGTTTAAAAAATACATCGATTTTGTTTCTTTTTAATATCGCCCAGCCCTGCAGTCAGAGTGGGAATGTGAGACCAGATATATCTAAAACTAGCAACTGTCCTTAATCTCATAATTTTTATGAACATGGTGCACTTTCTGGTCCAGATTTAGCAACACTACTACAACACTAATAAAGCAAAAAGAAACTGTAACCAGTCTAACAAGGGCCACACCAGCACAGAACAGTACAGCATGGCTTTAGTTACCATTTGGTCCTGTGTTGGAAAAAGAGGCCTGATTCCTTAAGGCCAGCATGCATGCAAATATTCAGATTCTGGAAATATCTGATTCTGCTAGCTTACTATTGGTCCATTAATCATGAAATTTTGGCACAACATAAAGAACCACTGCCAGATTCACACAGTACAAAGTATTAGGTATTAATCAGCCTCAACACATCCTGCAGTCCTTGATTAACCTACTCAGACATGTTTGGAGCCAGAATGGATGGAGTACAGTGTGGACTGGCTGAAGCTCCACACAGGATAAATTTAGAACCTCTGGTCTAAATCACGAACACTTACTTTAACACACACACATGCATTCATGCCCGAAAGGTAGGCGCTGGCTCAGTGTTTTTCTAGGCTGAAGAATAGCCTGGCACACATGCACATTTTCTCATTCTCTCTCTCTACTCTTATCCTCCCTCACACACCTTTAATAAAGCTCCTCTGGACTGTTTCAGCAACCCAGTGCCTAAGGAAACAGTGCATGTTCAGTGAGGAAGACACCACAGCCAACACACACAGCCAAGCTGAAGATATTTTACTGAGTCTTTCCTTCATCCACACAAACACACTTCACCTACTGTCACCTTGACAAAACACACACACATTACCCCCTCTGTCCTGGCTAAACACACACACTGCCTCATGCTGAGCAGCTGTTTGCAGACACTAGGCATGTGTGCAAGTGCCTCATGTGGATGTGAGGAACTATAGGCCATGCAGGAGTCCTGCGGTGCAGTATATGTGTGTCAGTCTTTGCCCCATAATCCTTCTCCTCTATAGGGCGGTGATGTGTTTTGCAGAGAGGGCCCCCTGCCCCCTCTTAACCCCCCTGAGAAAAAACACAGCCCCTGATGGCTCTCCCAGATGAGAGCAGTGTGGAAGGACTTTGAAGTGCAGCGTTTGTCTTCCGCTGCTTTACACACTACAAAAATTAGGCCAGGCCATTTCAGCCATTTATTAGCACTGGGGAGGGAGGAGGGAGAGGCCATAAAGGAGTAAATAAGGCTACAGATGAAGTCCTCGGCAGGACTCCTGTTTAACGTATTATTATTTATTTTTTAGACACTTAAAATAGAACATCCCTTATATAATACTGTTTAGAGTGCTACTATTTTTTTATTTTAGTTTAATGTAGTCTATAAAAAACAATTAGGGATGCACTGATGTGAGAATTCAGGCCAATGCCGATATCAGATATTACAAATATGGTAAGATAAGATAATTCTTTATTTGCTACAGAATGGGTAAATTCACAGTATTACAGCAGCAAAAAGGATAGAAAGGCACTCTTTACAAAAAAAACAGATGCAATTAACAGTACATTATATATAATATAAATAATAAAAAATCTAAAACTCTTAAGATTGTATTTACAAATAATTGCACATTGCCTCTTAGTTGACCAGGGGCAAAAAAAGGAAACACATTTCACATTATGTTACACTGAAAAAAAATTCTATAAGTGTGTGTGTGTATGTGGTCAGCTGGGAGCTTATAACTTACTACACACCCCAGTATAATTTTACAAAACATGTTGACAAACATTTATTTGACTTATGTTTTGGCTTTCAACCAATTTAATACAAACAATACAATAAAAGGTATCTACTAAGAAATTTGCTTTCTCATTTATTTAGCTTAAATATTCCTTACATAGTATGGTCACAGCTTGAAACTCTTTTTTTTAATTAACAGGTTAAATAAATCAATAGATCTATTACTTAAAAAAATGGCTTAAATCAACGGGTGTTAAAGTAGCACAGCCAGTGTTGGCCGACTGTAGTAGAGTGGTCAGCATCACTTGGTCCATTTCCAGTGTATAACAAATACATCAGCAAGTATCTGTTTTTATTATAAAGGTTTGGATTTGCAGAGAATGAATAAACATTGTTAGTTTGAAAATGCAGTTCTTCATCCCGCTTTCCTTCAACTGCTTGTTGTCGTTCAATGAGATTTCTATTTCTGTTGTATTGAAGGGCCTGGACACTTGTATTTGGAGACGTGCCCATACTGCCTATAATTAAACACACACGGTTCTTAAGTATGTTTGGATTACCACCCAATTCTAGTAATTCCAGTCTGGATTTTTATAGTTATGAATCATATCCCTGGCTTACAGGAGATCCACCCATGCAGCAGTGCTTACAGGTGTTTGTACTGTTTTGTAGCTCATACCATACTGACAAGCTAAAGCCCTAAGCTCCAGCCACTCCTACACTGTGAAGGAGATGCTCACAGCTAGTCACTCTTTCAGACTAAATGTAGTGCTAATGCTTTGCTATGCTAGTAGAGTCTGAAAACTACCTTGGAAAACATTCGTAAGCTTTAGAAGCTAAATTGCAATTGATTTACACAATTTTCTCTAACATTTTACAACAAGGGACCCAAATAACAAAACTTACAACAGTAATAAACATTGATTGATAGTTAAGGAATTTCTTAACTACTTATTGACACTATTTAGGACAATTATAAACATTATAAATGTTAGTGCTTAAGGATTTTGTAAACAGTAATAAATGTAGACATTAGTTTAAAAAAATCACAATAATTGATACTGTCTTAACAGGTGTTAAATAATAAGTTGAGACAATCGGTTGTAAGAACTGTTAATAAATGTACCCTTATTGTAAACCCTGCTAAAAAAAAAATCCAGCTGGTCAAGAGCTTGAAAGCAGCATATGGTATCTTTTATTTCTGGTTAACCAGAATTGTCAATGTTTCTTTTTCAGTAAACTGCGGCACATTGTGGATGAGATGGTGACGACGGAGCGCGAGTATGTGCGCTCTCTGCGCTACATCATCGATCACTACTTCCCTGAGATGGAACGGCTCGACCTGCCCCAGGACCTGCGGGGAAAACGTAGCGTCATCTTCGGTAACCTGGAGAAGCTGGTGGACTTCCACAGTCAGTATTTCCTCAAGGAGCTGGAGAGTTGCTGTAACCACCCACTACGCGTCAGCCACTGCTTCCTGCGGCATGTAAGAACAACTTTTAACTTTCCTACTAGCCCACCGAGCTTCGCAAAACCAGCAAGCTGATTGGCTGTTTCTCTTGAAAGGCGGAACTCTATCCTTGAACTGGCTCCGTGATTAGCGTTAAGAGATTTTTGATTCACACACAGCCTGTCTCCTCATTAATAATACAGCTGATCTGAGTAAAATGATTCGGGGCTGCTGGAAAATTATTCAGGGCTAAAGCCCTAGAAGCCCAGGCCAGGCGACGCCCCTGGTTTTAGCCATGCATTTGAGCTCTCCAGTACTGTAGGTGGCACTGTGACACCATGGGTCAGTTCCATACACAATGTGGCATGTTTTTCCTCTTTAGCACTAAACAAGCAACCAAATCACATGCTTAGTCACGTAGTGTTATGTAATTTTGCTTGCAAATGCAGTTTCTACAAGATGTATGCCAAGATCTTTAGACTGCACCACCCAGTATCCCCAAGCTAAGCAAATTATTTGACTACATTAACACATTAATATGAGCCTCTCCACTGAAAATCAATCTTACTCTTAAGTACTTTCATAAGAATATTACATGTATATTTTACCAAACCCATAAGAGAGAACAACTGTAAAAATACATTCAGAAATCCCTACGTCTCTTTACGTTTTAAACTCTAAGTGGAAATCAAAGTAAGCCACATGAAACAGGTACAGAGCTGCTGAGTGAGTGCAGCTCTACTGCAGCCTCTCCCTTTATTCTGTCCATCATATTTGTGGTCGCCTCATAGCGCTGATTCTCTCTGAGGATTGTGATCCAGGAAGGTTTAGTATGCGCACAGTGTTTGAGGGAGCGAGGATCAGTGTTTAATAAAGGCCAGTGAGGAAACCCTCTGGACCTACAGCAGAGCCCTCATCTCAGGGTCTAAAATTACCCGACACATTCCTGGCACAGCGAGAGCAGCTCAGCGCGTGTCAAATGAACGTAAAACACATTATAAAGCATTTTGCACCATATCACTGGAAAACAGCTTCCAAATAAAACTGAAAATAAATGCCTGGTCCACTGTTCCACTCCATTCAACAACATCTGTCCAATATAAAGTGACAGGTTGCTCCTCAGGGTTTGAAATGCTGGATTGGGTTGGTGAACTGCTTTGTGGATTTGTGGTAACTTAGACAGTAAGAAATCTCAGTTAGCTAAAACTCAAGCATGCTATTTTTTAAATGTATTTATTAATATATTTTTTTCTTAATTTGCAGCAAGACCAGTTTGGAATGTACGCTCTTTACAGCAAGAATAAGCCCAAGTCAGATGCACTGCTAGCCAGCCATGGCAACAGCTTCTTTCGGGTAAGTTAATAAAGCCCTGCACAAACATTAGCAAGACAAATGTTCCATCATGTTTGTGCTTGAGTGTCCTATGCTTATCTCAACCTCTCTCTCTCTGTCTCTTTTTTCCCCCTTCTCAGAATAAGCAGCTAGAGCTAGAGGATAAGATGGACCTTGCCTCATACCTGCTAAAGCCCATCCAGCGGATGAGTAAATATGCCCTGCTCCTAAAAGACCTTATTAAGGAGGTGACTGAGGCCCAGGAGCAGGAGCTGTCCTACCTGCGTGCTGCTGCTGAGATGGTCAAGTTCCAGCTTCGCCACGGAAATGACCTGCTCGCCATGGACGCCATCCGTGATTGTGATGTGAGTCACACCTGTTTGTTAGATTTTGGAGACTGTAAAAATGATGTTCATTATAAATTCAATATGCATGACATATTAACACCGTACTGAAGTTGCCTATGTTTGCTATTCTTTCCGATGTCTCAGGTAAATCTAAAAGAACAAGGACAGCTGGTTCGGCAGGATGAGTTTACCATCTGGTACGGGAGGAAAAAGTGCCAGAGACACGTGTTCCTGTTTGAGGACCTGGTACTGTTTAGTAAACCTAAGCGGATTGAAGGAGGCCTGGACGTGTACATATACAAACACTCCTTCAAGGTAAATTGCGTGTATACAGCTTGAATTATCATGATCTCAGTTATGTGTTTTTGATTACAGAAGTATTATTTAAGTGGTATACCACAGTCTTGCAATGTGATTGGCTGAGAGACATCCTGTGAGTACCAGTATTACTAGGTAACAGCACTCCAAACATTTGTCCGCCTTAAGGATAAATCAACAGAATTTAAATAACAGGTAATTCACCTGGCAAAAGTACTTTCACTATAGGGCTGCAACTAATGACTTTTTTATGAGTCGACTAATCTGATCCAATGCATGTTTTACTGCAGCTTGACAGCTAAATTTTTCCTGCCAAATTGGACATTGGAAATTGTCCAATTGGAAAATCAGAGGTGCAGATTTTTGGTCTACTTTTATATCTTAAGTGGTCGCCAAAAAGCCTTATTTGCAAAGCGTTCAAAGTGAAAATGTACTGTGTTGTGAAAGTCTGAGGGTTTTAGACAGACTTTTGACAGGATTCTTTGCTGGACCTGGAGACCCTGGCTGCAGCTGGTAGTAACTCGCCATCTGTTTTTTTGGCTCCAAAGACAACAAAAGTAAAATAATAAAGGCGTTCAATACTTCCAGAATCCAGTAGAAAACTAAATTGAATTGATTTGGTTTCACAGACTCACAACGACTTGTTCTCTTAATACTTCATTAATATCTCTCTCTCTCTCTCTCTCTCACTACTGTAGACTGCTGATGTGGGGATGACGGAGACGTCAGGGGAAAACGCTCTGCGCTTTGAGGTCTGGTTCCGAAGGAGGACATCAAAGAATCAGGCCTACATCCTTCAGGCTGCTACGGCTGACATCAAACACTCCTGGACCTCTGACATCGCCCGCATACTGTGGCAACAGGCCACACGCAACAAAGGTGTGTGTGTGTCTCTTTCTGCGAGTGCTGAGCTGGTGTAGTGTGTTTTGAGGCTTTGTGTCAGGTCATCACATGAAAACAATGGATAAAGGGGAGAGAACTAGAGAGCGAGTCTGTTTGAGGGGTCTCCTGTTTCCCAGCACCTCAGCAGAATGTTTGGTAATCATTAATTCTGCATTTGTAGCTGTAGTCGCCTCAGGGCTGCAGGAACGGGCTTTTAAAAACACTCCTCATTTGAATCACACCTGTATTATCTTACTGCTGTTGGACGTGGGATCTCAGAGTGTGATGAAAACCCAAATCATTAGGCCTTTGAAAGCATCTCGAGTTCACACTCTGGCTTAGCACTGAATATTTTATTCAATTACTGATTTCTCAATGGTGATCTGATACATTTCTAGTTCACCACTGCTGTCCAAGTTTATGTATTTGTGATAATGTATTCAATATATATGTTTGTGTGTGTGTGCAGAGATCCGTATGCAGGAAATGGTGTCTATGGGAGTCGGTAATAAGCCCTTTCTGGACATCAAACCCAGTGATGCTGCTATAAATGACCGGGCCATTGATTACATCATGAAGGGCAGAGGTATGTCATGCACTAACCAAACAACCTAAATCACAAATCAAAATAAAAATGCCAAAAGTCACTGGATGGCAGTATGTGAATAAATTATAAAGTGCTGTTTCCTCAGTAGGTGGCTTAGGAATACTTACACATGAGTAAGTTGTGAGGTGTTATCTTGTGAGTGAAGCTGAAGCCTGGCCAGCATGCTCATGGCAAGTTGATAGCCAACCCTGGTGAAGGGTGGCAGATAGATGAGATGTTCCATTTCTAAAATTGTGTGGGGATTTAACATGTCTTGATCCATAGTGTCTTTTGTGTAGCAGGAATAAGCTATAAGAGACATCATTACCCAAAGTTTCACAGAGCAGTGGCTTTTTACAGGTGCTTCATGATTGTGCCTTGTGGCATCTGGCTAGAATTGCCTGTACAAACAGACGTTAGTTTACTGGTCTGTCTTAACACATCTTTAACCAGTACCTGCTACGTTTCACTGCTTAATGACAATTTGAAGCCCTTCACACTTCTTGTTTGTGCAGGATCTGCACAAAAGATCCTGCGCCTTCAAATAAAACAGAAATGTGTGTGGCTGATTAGATGGCTTGGCGCAGCAACCTTCAGATGTCTTCTATCCACCTGTGGAATTAATGCAAAGTTGAGTTAGTGCACCTCGCCAGGCTAGAATAGGTCCTAAACAATACACTAGCTCCTATCCCATGACTTTTGCCAAATCAGGGTCGGTTGCCAGCTACAAATGCTTGTGCACATCTGTTGAGTTCTCAGAGCTGAAACAATGTCAGTGTCAGACATGGCCTGTTCCTTGAAATGCTGCCCTGTAACTAACTTTAACGAGACCACTGAGCTTATGCTTCTAACCACATCAAGCCATTCTTATGATCACACACGTCTTCTGTTCCTGCAGGAGCCAGAACGAGAGCTTCCATTGCCGTCTCCTTGTTTGACCACTCAAATCCATTTAAAAGAGCTCCGGTTAATACTCCTGTTAGCGGTCCTCCGGTGGCTGGCGGGCCCTCCTCTTCCACGCTGCTGGGGCCCCTGAATCTGCATGTATACAGCAGCCAGACATTGCTACCAGGAGAGAGACCCCTCATCAGCCCCTGCATTGAAGAGGATGAGCTGGAGCACGAGACCAGCAGCCAGCCATCTATGAGTATGTACAGGAACAGATCATAGCAAGTACTGTTAAAAAAAAAAAATGAAACTGATTTATAGTCAGATTAAACAGATGTGTAAATAAACAGTGCCATATTTCTGTGTGTTTAGCTACAGAGAGTTCAGGATCTTCTTCACACTGTCTGTCAGGCAGCGGCTCCAGTGGCTCAGACAGCGGCTGTGTCTCCAGTCACCTCCCTGAAGCTCTATCTGAGGAGCCCAGCTCTCCCTGCGACGCCTCCTGCTACTCCTCCATCGCCTCCGCCTCTCCCTCCGACCACAAACCACGCTTCAACAGCCAGTACATTTCAGCGGTCAGTATCTGTGTGTTTGAGCGCATTTGTCAGGAACACCTTTTAAGACATTGGCACATGGTCCAACCCTTCCCGATCCAACTGAAGACAATGGAAAGAACTGTGCTTCTCCTGTTTTTAGTAGAACGGTGTTTATCCATTAGTTTGATCTATGTTCTCAAATTTGACATTTTAATATAAAACACAGCATATTGGCCAACTCTGGATTTTTCATGCTTTTTAAAAGATTAAATGCATTTTTTCCCATTGAATTCTGTTGGATGCAAGTTTTTCCACATATGGTGTGAGAGCTTGCTATGGAATACTGTTGAATAATGTCTGTTATTGAACCATCTGAACCATCTGTGTTTGGTTTGGAGTTTTTGAGACTTTATGTATGGGGGGTCATACTTAAAAGTTCACACATTTCATTTTCACGCCAATATCACAAGTCCTTTTACTGTCCTGTAGCATAAATAACAATCTCATATACATCTAATTACCACATTGCAGTATCATAAAGCATTAAAACTAAAACCCCTAACCCTGTAATATTAACCCCTCCCCATCTCCTTCTCCCCACAGAAAGGCGCTCAGGTTATAGGCCCATCTACTATAGTGTGAGCGCTTGCTGTAACCACTGCTGCCGTAAGTCCTGCTTCCGCTCTCACCTACTCAAACTGCTTCAGTCAGAAACGCAAATCACCTGCATTTACAACAATACCATTCATTAGCTTTGTATACAGTACCAGTCAATGTCTAAAACATTATCTGATTATCTGATCTAAAAGGAATAAAATTTTTCATATTAAATGCACTTTGTAATTTAATCATATTCTGTGTTCACAGGTTTAAGGGCCAGCTACTCCCATAAGAGAAGACACATGCAGAAGGGGAGTCAAGACAGAATTTATGCTCCTCTGGAAAAAAAAAAATCCAGCACATCTCATCTCATGTGGACTTTTGAAAGAGCTGGAAAATAGCACTGTTAAAAAAGGCGACTTTTGAGCTTTCATAGCTTATATAGTTTGTTTTTTTGTTTTGTTTTTAAGAAAGTTTAAATATTCTTGTATTTATCTTTTCAAAAGTTCTGGTACAGTAGTTTTCTATACTCTTATCTATGTGTAAATATGTGTTGTTTTAGTTTATAATGCAGTTATGAACTGTTTCAGTTTCTCTGTTTTTCCTCGTTTTGTCTGTTGACCACTTTTCTTTGCTGGAGACTGCAAGACTACAAAGCATGTGGCTCGGATATACATACCTTAGTACCTGAAGGTATAAAGAGATCCTGTGGCTACGTGGCGCAGTCGGATTTCCTCTTCTGCACCAGCAGCATTCTGTTCTAAAGACTGTGGACTGTTCAGTTCTTCATTTATTACTGTTTAAGTTCTTGAAGCTGACCTGTGGTCAGCACTTCCAGTTTGAATGCTATTTGCCCCTCCATATTTTGATAGTCAGACCTGTTCTATTGGAGTTCCTGTAGAGTCAGCAGTTTGAGGAGCTGGGGGGGAATTTCCACTGGCCTCAGGTCAGTTGTGCCCTCTTGTGCTGCTCCCAGACTCTGATCACTGCTGGACTGGCCTTGTTTAAAGAAAAAGGAGGCAGAATTTTCATTTAATTTCATTTCACTTGTCTTGTTTGAGTTTCAAATAAAACAGCAAAAACAGACAAATAAAAATGCACATAGCCTGTAAATATTTGCACCAGTGGTGCTTTGAGTACATAGCAAGTAGGAGGTTAAGGACTGATAACTTTGTACGTGCTTTATGCATTAGCCAGCCAGCCAAGGAATCACTAAAGTGCCATTCTTGAACATGAACTATGAAAGCAATTCAAGATTTAAAAAGAAAAGGAGAGGGAAAAAACGTCAAGGTGCTGAATTTCCACTTACAGCTGGAGCGTGAATGTGTACTCAATACTCAAAGTGTCATTTCCTAACAAGTTCATTCATATTTAATAAAAATGGATTGCTTTGTATCCATAATGGAAGTGAGTTTCATTTCAGCTTTGCAATTTCTTTTACTGCTTGGCAGAAACTATTGGGTACTAACTCATAGGCAGGGCCATCATGTACAAACTCAACAATGGACTTATTAACAGCTCTATTGAATCTACTCTAAAATTAGATGTGAATTTACTAATCAAGACCATAAAGGAAAAATATTGAAATAAATCTTTACTTGACTGTTCAGATTCTCTCCACTAATCAGGTGATGTAACAAAACCAGGTTAAATTATAAGATGTAAAAATGAAAGATTCAAGAAATTAAAGAATTCTTTACTTGATTCTTCATATTCTCAAATCTCAAATTAAGGGGTAGCAAAGAAATGACAAGTTTTTTTTTTGTTGATCTGATCTGATTTTTAGATTCTTTCCCCCCAATATGATGAATGATCTAATCCAACCTGCTCTTGGTACAAGATGCGGAAATGCAAGATTAGAGAATCAAGTAAAGGATCATTATTTTCTCTGAAATTAAAACTAAGAGGAATCAATTAAAAAAAATAAATTGGGAAAAGGAAGTACATTTTCATTAGAACACTTAGAAGGCTTTTTAACGGCCACGATAAATATAAAGGTAGCCAAAAACACTCGCACCCCTAAATGTTCACCTACCAATATGTTCATGGGAAACCCACAAACCTGGAAGTCAATTTTAAGAGCACAGCATAAAGGGAAATGTTAATACTAAAGTAAAGACTAATAAATTATAATATAAAACTAATAATCAGACTTTTACAATTTATATAAATAATAACTAAAGTAGAATCACTGTAATAAGTAGATTCTTCTGATAATAACAGCATCCAAAGTGTATAATGCTTTGTAATAGTATATATATAAAATTAATATTAAAAAAATAAATAAAATTTGATAACTGATTTAAACTTCTTTTCCAAAACATTTAAATCATTTAACAGACTGATTTTAGCTTTTTTTATATTTACAAAACTGATTCAAACAACTTTCCTAAGGTTTGAATGTTTAAAGGACTAATTCGCACAATTTATTGAAAAAATTAAAACCTGTAATTTTTAATTAGAATATTTGATGACTTCAAATAGCTTTTTTTAAAGATTTGAATGAGGAAAAATCCTCTTCTGCGTATTTCCAGCTGCCTTTACTAAAGATTGTCAAACAGTTTACTGAATTTGACACTGTTTTATGAAACTAGATTTAATAAACAGTGAAGAGCATGGAATATTAAATAAATGTCCTTTTTTGAGTCGGATAAATACTGCCACCTACTGGCGCCACGTTAGTACTACGACTTTTTAAGGTGATTGAATAAGACGCGGAGGAATTAGATGCCACCTTCAGCCACTGACTAAAATTAGAGAAAACATAAAGCAGTTACTCCACTAATAAACACACATTTACAACTGAACTGAGTTCTTAGGTATTCAAACAGAGCAAAATATCCACATGTGATTAATAAACAAACACCACCATTCACTTTACCTCCTGCAGCTCTCTCTCATTAACTGCTAATTGAATAATTATCTAACCTGCCATCTCCATATATACCCAACTATAACAGTATGAGTGATTAGAGAGTTCTAATCAACAATTAACTTACTTCTGCTCAAACTGACGCTCAGAAATCATCAAAATCCACCAAACGAACAGCACACCTGCTCCAGCTCTGTTTACTGCATGGGTAAACTACGGCAAAACATCAGGGACAAAACACTGAACTAGCTACACTAGGAAAATGCGTTTAACTACAGGCCTTTACCACCATCTAGTGGGCATTCCACCAACTACAGCTTACTGAATGAACCAAAACATCACTAAAGTCAAGACTTTACAACAGCAGCTTCATTCACTTTTTTCATTTTAAAAAGATTCAAATACTTTTGATAAAATGCTAAAGTGCTTAATAAAGTGATTTAACTGTTTGTTTAATATTTAAATGTTTTAAAAAATGATTCAAACTGCTTTAAAAAATATTTACATTTTAAATAACTGATTCAAACAGCTTTTTTTAACACTAATCTTTGAGAACTAATTTAAACAGCTTTTTTTAAGATTTAAATCTTTTAAACTACTAAATAAACTGCGTTCTACAAAATTTTTTGAATATTTTTAAAATACTGATTTAAACTGTTTCAAAAAAAATATCTTTTAAAATACTGATTTAAACTGCTTTAAAAAAATATTTGAATCTTTTAAAATACTGATTTAAACTGCTGTTTAAAAAATAATCTTTTAAAATAATGATTTAAACTGCTTCAAAAAATATTTGAATCTTTTTAAAATACTGATTTAAACTGCTTTAAAAATATTTGAATGTTTTAAAATACTGATTTAAAAAGAGATTCCAACATGTTTTATAAAAGATTCAAACATTTTTTATAACATAGTAAGTGTGTGGTTAATTAACCGTGTCTGCCTAATACACACAAACAGTGCCTGAGACTTATATTTTTACTTTGACTATAGTTAGGGCTAACTAACCATACATAAAGCAGTTACTCTACTGATAAAAACACACATTTACAGCTTATCTGAGTGCTTAGGTACATACATAGCGCTATTTGCAAACATATATTCCATTAACTAGGCTGAGTTAATTACTTGTGTTGGGTATTATTATTAGCATTTATCAAAGGGAAAGCAATAAATCATTTAACCTAATCATCTAACATCTCCATATACACCCACTACAACAGCATGAGTGATTAGAGAGTTATAATCAACAATTAACTACTGCATGGGTAAACTACGGCAAAACATCAGGGACAAAACACTGAACTGGCTACACTAGGAAAATGCGTTTAACTACAGGCCTTTACCACCATCTAGTGGGCATTCCACCAACTACAGCTTACTGAATGAACCAAAACATCACTAAAGTGATGCCTAATTTTAAATAAAATCAGATAAATAGATTTAAGGTTAAAATAATTATGTAAATATCACAACAACAATTTATCAACTTGTACTTGTACAATTTATCAACTTGTTTTTTTACCATTTATACATTTTGATCTAGAAATCGTATCAGAACTACTTATATGACATAAAACATTTAACTAAAGCAAAATTAAAGTATCAACTCAAGCGTTTTACGTAAGTAAAAGTACAGGTTTAAAAACTATTCAACCCCTTAACACTCAGGTATTTTTTGTCAATTTTCTGCATTATATTACACGGCTTTATCCTCAATGAAAGTTTTTAATGTTACACAATGCTAAACATAACCAGAGACACAAACAAAACAAGGTCAAAAAGTTCCATTAAAATATTTGGAGTTGGTTTCGAACAGGTGGGCATCTTGACAGGTCTTTCCAATGGATTTGTCAAAATAAAGGTTTTCTAGATTTTGTGTAAAACACTGTAAGAAACATTTAATTTAGAACGAGTGAAATTTGAGGTCTTACCGAGAGATAATACACCAGAATCACTGTCCTTACTGTTGTCTTTTGGATCCAGGCTGCTGGAGTCTGTGATGCCAACAGGCCAGTGAGGAAGGCATGGCATCTCCTCAAATCTCAAAGTGAAGTATGCAAATGCCACATCTGGAGAAGAAGACAACAAATCAGTTTAAGAGAAACTGCCTGAAGCACTACAGGAAATACCACAAAACCTTTTTTGATCTTCCTTTTTCTGGGGAAAACACAGAAACCTCATCTAAAGCCCAGCCAGATTCTGCTTGGTGGGGTGAGAATGAGCCATTTCTGCTTCAGAGTCAAAGTCACACACCAACATCTATATGATTC
Source organism: Astyanax mexicanus (assembly GCF_023375975.1). Taxonomy (NCBI): domain Eukaryota; kingdom Metazoa; phylum Chordata; class Actinopteri; order Characiformes; family Acestrorhamphidae; genus Astyanax; species Astyanax mexicanus. Next base: position 8,488,756 of record NC_064430.1, read on the forward strand.
TGGAGCAGGAGAATGGCTTATTTCCTCTATTTGACTTCATAAGAGAGAGTTTAGATTAATAGATTGTCAGATAAACAGATAGAAGGACAGACAGACACAAATGGGTAAGAGACAAAGTGACCCACCCCTAATTATCACATCAGGGTACTACTTTTTTAGAAAAATTCACACTGTTCTCATTATATATTATATCCCATTATATATCAACTAGAGACAGATTTGTCCACTATAATTTATTTTTAATCCTGGATATATGTAAATATTTTGAGTGCATTATTAGTATCCTGACATTCTGGATCATTAACTTGTGTTACAAATGTGATAAAATTTTGTATTTTTTGATATCTTAGTAGGCGATGTGCTATATATTGTATGCTATAATAAAATTTAAATAATTATAATGATAAAATTTTAATTTTGTTGCAGTAGTGCATTCTTGAAATACATTTCATGTGTATATAGTGTAATGTAACTGGCTTGATCACATTATGAGAACTCTGTCGCCCCCTTGTGTTCTTTATGTTAGAATGACATGAACTAACAATGCCAAAGGGTCAAACAGAATACCACTTAATATCACTTTTGCCATGTTTTCTGGTATGAACTAAACTTTGACTTTTGTCTACTGTTAAACTGATAGCGAACAGTTCTGGTCTAATGTGAGTGGTGCTTCGATTGCTTAGACAGCTGTGCAAATATGCAATGATAAGGTTCAATATTTTCTGTAAAAATAAAATTGAAAATCTCCCAGAAACAAAGAGCATAATTCACTTCATATCCCAAAATCACTAAACCAACTTATTTATGGCACGACCATCCAGTCCTGAAAGAGTCTGCATTGGCCACATTCCGAATAATGGATTTTGAATGTGATGCTCCTTTAATAACACTCTGCTTTAATACACCCTGAAACCTCTAAATACGATCCCTCAACTAAAACACCCCACAAGTTTCTGGTTGAGGGGGGCTGTGTATTCAACCACAACTTTAAATTAAATTCCTAAAATGTGTTGCAACAGTGAGCTGCGCCACAGAAGACTTCTGAAAGCCATACAACTGTATCAGATAATGCTGCTCCAGCTAGTGGCTCACTGGCAATAATTCAGCATTAATTATTCAACTGAAACAATAGGAATACATTAGATACTGTTTGTTTTATGCAATCTGACATGACAAAACCAACCTCACAATCAAGATCAAAGGGTGATTCTTGATGTGAATAGATGCCACTGTTTTAGTGTGCCCTCATGTCTATGTTACCTTCTGTCTCTCTCCTCTTAGTTAGATTGTAGCATTTGCCCCACTCGGTAATTAAAATAAATTTATTTAAGTAAATAAACACAGAACAGTTTCCATATCTTTATCTTTCTCCAATAAATGTGTCTATTGGATTTACTTAAAAGCCCTCAACAGTGATTACTGCGGTACAAACACTCCAAATGTTAAAACAAAAACTTACAAGCTTTAAATTATATGATTCTGTGAATCAGTTTCAATAACAGGGGATTGGAAGATTATATTGCACCAAAACAAGTTCTATTCAAACTAGCTCATCTTACTCAACAAGCTCTTACTTTAATATAATAATATATAATATATGTGTTGTGTCGTAGACTATAGAGATTAAGAGGCTAAGTATCAATTATGCTTTTGCTTAATGTTACTATTATTATTATTTTTTCCAGATTTAAAAACAAGACAAGGAGTAGAATGGAGGCACTTGATTGAATAGAACATGTTATGAAGCAATCTGATCATCCATTCAAATACTGCTGGAATTATTTCACACAAATCTATCACTACAAGCTCAAAAGGCTCAAAAAATTGTGGTTTGGCGATTGGAGTTGTTGGACCCCAGTTATCACTGTTGATGGATTTACTTTAATGCACTTAACTGTAATGTAAACAGCCAATAGCCAAAATGAACTTGAATAAAGAACAGTGCTCATACTTCTTTTCTTCTGTTAATGTGAAGTCCAAACGAAACACGCGGTGACCACCAAACATCCTGACTGATTTGACATTTGACCAAACCATTCCAAAGAGTGTTTAGAAAGACTGAGCCTGTCTGTTTTTGTCCTTCTTTTTTTGTTCTGTTTTTGAGTTTGAACTGATCTTGGCTTACATTGTCCCGAAAAGTCAGACTTAATCTCTTTTTTTCTTTTTTTTTTAAGCGAAAAAAAAAATAGTGGGATTGACCTTTATTTTAAATACCTTTATAAATGTTTGTATGTAACTAGCATGTACCAGTGAGTTTCAGAATAAACTTTAATAACTTTATAAAGGGTGAATGTTGCAACTGAAGCTGAGCAAGACATTTATAGGGCCTTTATAGAGCCTGTTCAGGAAAGAAGTGGAAATATTCTAATCAAAATTCTTCCATTTATAAATAAATGTCAATAATTGCTTATAAAACTGGTGACTGAGCTTTCTTTCCATCTATGGTTTTCTTTGCATCTTTAAGTGTCTCATTTATTGTCAGAGACAGAAGGGCATCATTTCAGTGCTTCTGACATAAAGCCAAACTCCTGAAGTTCCACCCTAACAATTATTTTTAGTCTCTTTTCAACTCAAGCTTACTAACAGTGTTTCACATCACAATCAAACAAAAACGCAAAAAGCATTGCCAACCTATCCCAGATTCTTAAAAACCTCCATCCATACTTTCATAAATTATCCCAAATTATCTTAAAAAAAAAACGATTTTCCCTTTTCTACTAAAAAACAAAAACAAAATATATATATTACTGAAAATAATGAACTTTATCACAATATGCTATTTTTTTGAGAAGGACCTGCATGAGCACGTTGGTCTGTGGGAGGCGCCGGTAACCAGGTTAAGACGGATAAACACAGTACTACTACAAAGAAAATGTATATTTTCTTTTGTTGTACTGCCATTTTAATCCCACTGAGAACCTTAAAAAAAGAAAAAAATATATATGTTTTGCTCCAAACCCCTCATATCCTGCGTGCCGGTATAAAGTGCATCATGCCCACCATCTCAGCTTCATTCCACAGTTCCTCAAAATTACTGGCCAGCTCCAGCAGCAGGACCATTCTCCGCTACAGGAAATTGGCTTTAATAAAGGAAAACAAACGCTTGTCATTTTCACATCAGCTTTCAGCAGCTGACAGAACTCACTCTGTTGACTTAAGACTCTAAACCGCAATGTGCTGGCAGAGCAGATTTTTCATGCAAAATGTTATCCATCTGTCAAATCCATTTCATGAAAATGCTGTGATGGGGAGGAGATCTGGCTGTCGGATAACTATGACAGCTATCTAAAATAACTAACAATCTAATTACCCTTTTTAAATGCCAGGCAAATCAGCAAACATTTGTGTGATTGCTACTTATCACACACATTGACGTGATTGCTACTTATCACACACATTGACTGATCATTAGTAGATAAAGTTTCTACATATAACTATTAAACAAAATAATTTAAATGCTTAAAGCATCTCTAAAGCATCTCTAAAGCATCTTTAAATGCTTATCTGCATCTCCGATACCCAGATCTTTATGCTCTAAAATATCGATACTTTTGATACTTCGGTCATTTGAGGCAATGAATATCACAATGTATAACGGAAACACAATTAAAAGTAACTAAACTATTTAGACCATGTCTAAATGGAATGCGCTTAGTGGGAACTACTTTTTCCTCCGCCTGGGTCAGTGCATAATGCGTAAGCACAGCGGCACGCTGGGCACTCACGTGGCCTGTACAGGGTTGCCAGGTCCGACAAAAAAAATATCCAGCCCAAACTCAGTCTAAAAACCGCCCTTCAGAAGCTTAAGGGTGTACTCACACTAGGCAATCCGAACCGTGCCCGGGCACGGTTACCTCCCAAAGCACGGTTCGTTTGGGTAGTGTGATCGCTCCGAACCGTGCCCGGGCACGGTACGCTGAACCGTGCCCGGGCCCGCTTGGAGAGGTGGGCCCGAGCACGGATCAAGATGACGTCAGTGACACATTTTATATTACTTGAGTTTTATGTTTCGCTCCTTTGGTCACTATTTATGTATATAGCAAGTACGTCTACCTTACTGATGAACGTGAATTGTAGTCCGCGAGTAAAGCTGCAAATTTCTCCCTGGACGTCTGCTGCTTGTGTAAAAACCTTCTTACACGTGCAGCACGATTAGCAGTAAATCGTTGTGTTGCACAATCAATGAATCTCTGGTTCAGTTGCGTATTTGCACGCCCAAAACGACTCCAGAGAAACAAAAACAACAGTACAATCCTGAACTCCATTGTTTTGCGCGCGCATACTGTTCTTCAAAACAAAAGTCACCTGTTGACGAAAGCGTGCTCGGGCACGGATCGTTTAGCGCAGTGTGAGTGCAGGCCTGCGGGGGAGTGGGGAGGGGGCCGAACCGTGCTCCGGCACGATTCAACCAAAACGGGCCTAAACTAGCCCAAAATATATATCTGTCGCACGTTTGAAGCAAACAGCAAAACAACTTAGTATTTTGTTTATAAGGAATTTATCACCAGCATTACTATTTAAATTATTTACTACTATTTACTACTTAAAGTGCTTAATAATATTGTAAAAGTTTTGTTTTATTAGTCATTTTGTAACAGTTTTATATTCCACAAGAACATTTATAGTAACAATTAGCAAAAAAAAAAAAAATTACTTACTTTTTATAGCACCCTGCTATATTTTACATTTATTTATTATATTTTTTATTACTTTAGTTTACTATACATTTCTGAGAATGTTAATACTTGGTTCATTTGTAGTATTTATTAATTTTTTATATTTTAGAGTGGATTACAAATGATTTAAATATTAATAATTGGTTACATAAACACCATAAACACGAAGGTGTTAACACCTGTGCAGTAAATAAGATAATATCTGTATTACTGATGTTAATAATTATAAAGCTGTACTTCTAATACATAAACACAAACTTGTCAGTGTGTTTAAATTGCCCAGATATTGATATATCCCATTTAAACTTGGCTTAGATGTATAATCTTTTGCAAGTATCCCATGCACAAACCTCTTTTTGTCTCAGCTGAACAAAATTAAATGAGATTAGATCAGGTTTTACAGAGTAATATTTTATTTGTTTGCATACAAGAGTCACATAAATGTCGTCTCTAGATTCATACAAGTTTCAAACTTGCTTAAAACAAAAAAAAAACAAGAAAGAAAATGCCCAATCGGTTGCCAGAGAGGCCTGCCAATCTTTGTTCAGCTGGTATTGCACTCTGGTTAATGAAGTAAAGGCAACAAAAGAAAGTCAGCACAGCCCTAATCTTAGCAGGTTGCTTCCTCACAGCTTAAAAAAATGAGTGGAAATACACAGAGCAGTCAAAAACAAGGAGACAGATTGTTATGGCCTGCTGACACTTTACAGCACTTCTTACAGTAGATACAGCAGGGAACAAAATCCATTGCCTCAGTCACTAGCAAAGGCCTAGAGGGAGAGCATGCAGGTCAAACTAAACAGAACTAGTTTGTGGCATTAAATAAAAAGAGATGTCTCTTCAGGAATTGAATAAACTAAGAGGGGAACACTCTGTTCACTCTTTTGAGTATTTCATTCTGAGCATTCAGGTACAGTGTGGTTTTACAGGGCTCTACAGTGCTCAATAACAGAAAGCCAACAAACAAAAAATCCTATCTTTATAAATCCTACTTTCAGCAAGTCGTCTACATAGTCTCTAGGTTTTAAAGCATACTTTGGCTGTGTATAACCTCTCTGTACATTCAGTAGTAGTGGCTTCCACACTCTACAGCTATATGGCATTCAGTAGTGTTTCAGTTTCAGTTTAACTCTTATATCCAGCAGGCCTTATGGCTTAGCCCTTGTATTATAATATTGCACTGCCTTCCATTGGCTTACAGGGAGTAGTGTACACGTTAGAAAAGAGTGGATACTTTAGTGTGGCATTCACCCACAGGAAGAGCTTGAGGTTAGTTTTTTTTTTTTTTTTTTTTTGCTCCATAGCACTTGGAAAAAGAAGGCCTCGATAACGGTTTAGATGTACAAACATCTAAAACATAACAAGAAATAATATTAATAAGGCACACAGCTAATATCCACGCCTTTTTTTTTACTCCCTGTGTCTCAAAACGCACACGGCTGATCTACACAAAAATAAGGCACTTATACATATCCAAATACAAATACATATAAATACACAATGTTTTTCATGTTAGTTTCCCTCCAGCGGTAGCAGCACATTATTCATAACAAAAAAACAAACACAAAAAAGGAGGAGTAAAGGCTGCCCGTGTGCCAGCTGCACAAGAGGTTGGTTTAGAGGTGGGGTACACAGGTCGCAGGCTAATGGAGGATCGTCGGGTGAAGTGCGGAGCTTGCTCGTTCCTCGGTCCAGCAGTCAGTTTAGAGTTTTGGTCAATCGCAGCACATCAGACGGACAGGGTGACCAGAGAGAGGGAGGTTGGAGCGCTCGGCCACGGCCCGCCTCGCCACCTCCTCGCTGGGGAAAGTCACCAGGGCCTCCCCGCTCCGCTGGCCACTCAGATTGTACAAGACAAGGACAGAGTCCGCCTGGAGCTGTAACAGACACGCACACAAAAAAAACAAACACACACACACACACACACACACACACACACAGGTTTCAAACTTGCTTAAAATAAAAAACAAGAAAGAATATGCCCACTCGATTGCCAGAGAGGCCTGCCAATCTTTGTTCAGCTGGTATTGCACTCTGGTTAATGAAGTAAAGGCAACAAAAGAAAGACAGCACAGCCCTAATCTTAGCAGGTTGCTTCCTCACAGCTTAAAAAAAATGAGTGGAAATAAGTATCATCTACACAGAGCTGCCAAAAACGAGGAGACTGATTGTTATGGCCTGCTGACACTTTACAGCACTTTACTAACGTGTAGGATAAATTGGGCTAGACTGGACTGGACTAGGCTAAGAATGGAGATTCATGTATATTCTTTAAACATTTGAACACACAAACCATCTCTTACTCTGTGTCAAAATTTCTTAATGAATGGACCAATAAAACATTTACAAAATGACCTGAAATAAACTCTTTACATTGTCTTACATTGAAAGTTAAAATTGTTTTTAGTTCAAAACTTGCTGTTTTGAAAACACATGTTTTTCCTTGGACAGCAACAATATTTATATCCAGAGGTGGCTAGTAACTAATTCCCATTTGTTCAGTTACAAGTGCGCAAATGTTAACACAAAGTTAAAGTTTTAGCAATTAGAAAGTACAAACATACTATAAAAAAGGAACCTAGTTTTTGTCATTAAAATGTATTCTTCAATTCCTTTTTTGTGTTTAATTTTACTCTATTGTTTTGCAGACAGCAGCTGCACTGCTTGGTGACTGGTATCACTTCTCACTTGTGAGAATTATGATGTAATTTTAGATGAAGGGTGGATCAAAAACAGAAAATTAAACTGAAATAAAATAGAAGAGTTTTGGAACAATGCACCATCTCCAAACATAAAACATTATTGTAATAGGCCTACTTCCATTTATCATAGTATTAACTGCAATTGGTACTAATCATTAAATATTTTCCAGTACCAGCCCCAAACTATATGACATGACCATCTGCTTGACTGAGACTACTACTACTAGTCACTACTGTGACTGTGATTGGTGATCAACACTGCATTGTTCGTTCTGAGACCTCCCCCAGACTGTGATTGGGGCTCATCTTGCATTATTTGTGTTGATTTTAGTTAGGTCTTTTAAAGAACACAGAAAGCTTAACATTATTTATTTAAGTTAATTACTTTAAAACTTTTTTTTATTTTGAGCTTTTTTTCTCCAATTTATTACAATTTATTACACTCACAACGCTAAAATATCCACTCATTGATTACACTTCAAAATATATTCTATTTATTATACAATTGAGCAGTATACAAGGGTTCTCAACTAGTGAGCGGCAGTTAAACCACCCGTAGGCCGTGAAACACCCCAATAGTGGTCTGCAGGCCCAATTTCAAGATGGGGGAGTTGCCCATAGTAGGCCAGTAATGGCATTTTATGTCATAAAAGTAGGTTATGATTGAAAAAAACTAATAAGCAAACATTGAAAGATTTGTGCCCTAAGAAAGGGAAAAGAAAATTACTTGTTTTGTCCAAATTTTCACATTTACAGTGTCAGAAATTGAGATTTTTTTTTACATAAAAAGCAAAGTCTTTTCATGGTACCCAATATGATTTCTAGTTGAGAACCTCTGCCATATCTCTATATTTTCGTAATTGTAATCATGATCCTGCAGACGAAGACAGAGCATTATACACCACAGAGTATCAAGATCAATTAACATGATATGCTTTAAGTTCATGCAGACCCATTCTACACATCTAAAGAGCTTCCTGCAGACGAAGACAGAGCATTATACACCACAGAGTATCAAGATCAATTAACATGATATGCTTTAAGTTCATGCAGACCCATTCTACACATCTAAAGAGCTTCCTGCAGACAACAAAACAAGTTAGTAAGGATGCATAAAAATAAAAGAGCTTTATTAGAAATTCCAGAACAGAAAGGAATGCAATGCAACTCTTGTGGTTACATTAGAAAGACGATGTAGCCTGATGAAGATCAGCTAAAAAACCATCCAAACCCAACAGCACACTGACAGAAAGGAATAAAGCTAAATTGGTTAATCAAACATGAGGGGGGGGGGGTCATCTTCATTAATCAGCAAGCGACAGATAAGATAAAAGTAAAGGAGGAAAACTGAGCAGATAAAATAAAAGGAGGGGACTGCTGAGAACTGCTGGGAACCTCGCTGTCTATCAGGAAACCCAGGAGAGAAAGCGGAAGAAAAGGAAGCACAGCGGTTCAGTCCATGCAGGGCCGGCGGCAGCAGAGCTCACTGTGGGACCTTACCTGGAGGAGCGCCCCCTACAGGCAGAGCCACTCTTTGGACTGGATTAGAGCACGGGTCTGATCGTTCACTCCCATCACACTGCTGTAATCCTCAGGAGCATACTATACAGCACAACAGCCTACGGTCAGTGCTACATCCACCACACTCACAGGTTAAACAGTCTAAACACTGGATCACTTCACTGGAATAATGTCTGAATAGCAGTGCAGTAATATTTTACAGTTTACCTCAAGAATACCTTCAGCATAGAGTGATTGGCAATATCCTTACAATTTAAAGCTGGCCAATGAGACAATATTTTAACATATCATGATAAATGTTCTAATAAATGTGTCATGTTGTATTGTACAAAATAATATTGCCAACATTTCTAAATATTGTTATTGCAAAAATACCATAAAATACATCTCTGGAAAAAATTAAGAGACCACTTTAGTTTCTGATTAAGTTTCTCCGATTTTGCTATTTATAGGTATAGTATATGTTCGAGTAAAATTAACATTGTTGTTTTATTCTATAAACTTTGGACAACGTTCCTCACAAATTCCAAATAAAACAATTGCCATTTAGAGCATTTATTTGCAGAAAATGAGAAATGTCTGAAATAACAAAAGAAAGAGCTTTCAGATCTTAAATAATGCAAAGAAAACAAGTTCATATTCAAAGTTTTAAGAGTTCAGAAATCAATATTTGGTTGAATAACCCTGGTTTTTAATCACAGTTTTCAGGCATCTTGGCATCATGTTCTCTTACACACTGCTTTTGGATAACTTAATGTAAACTTTATAACTCCTGGTGCAAAAATTCAAGCAGTTCAGCTTGATGGCTGTGTTCATCCATCTTCCTCTTAATTTTACCAAATTAAAAATCTTTGGAATAAAATTAAGAAAAAACATTCATTAAATGGTCTCATTTTTTCCAGAGCTGTATCATAATATTATTTAAGGCTATATGGGCCATCAGGTAAATTTTTTTTGATTATATCTGTCAAGTATTTATTTTACTTCAGTTCTGAATATATAGAGTGCATTATTTTGGTGGCCAACACACACACTCCCACATATACACACACAAGAGTGAGGGAGTGCGAGGGGGAAATGAGAGGTACAAAAAAAAAAAAAAAAACTCACCAAAAGGAAACCCTCTTCCCGTAAAATGTATGTGAAGTGTGCGCTCTGTCTGAGCAGCTAAAAGCACACTTAGCAAGGTGGCTAGAGTTCCCTTTTAATGGTTCAGCCAGAAGTCAAAGCTAAATCCAACTTCTCACACACACACACATACACACTCCCATACACACTCCCACACTTAGACACAGGCAATGAAGTGAGCAGCCTTCCTCCCTCAACCACACACTCACCCCTTCTTACCTTCCATCTACAACACCCTGCTACTCAACCGGGAATTAAAAGCCCACAAACACCCATTCCCAATATAAAAGCACCAATCATTCATTATTTCTCACTCTTTCCTACCATCTATCCATCCACACACCCATCCTTTCACTCATTCCCTTTCCTGCACCCCAGTTAAATCCTAGCTGCTGAAGTTCATACCATGCATTGATGTCTCCGTCTACTCAGACGTCAGCCAATAAGGAGAAAGAAAGGGGGCAAAAATACACAGAACAGTGCATTTGTACTTTGAACATTTTTTGTATATGTATACATAGAAAATTGATAAAAATATATACATGCATTATGTATAGTGCCCACTGTGTTTACTCTGTCACTAATGTGGAGGAGCTGTAATGCTGAATTTGTTTAAAACTTGTGGCTTTATATATTTTATTTATTTAGAATATTAAAAAAAAAAAACTTCCAATGTCTTAAAATTCTTAACAGCTAAAAATGCATTAGTGTAACTGCAAAGTTATGCTTTTATATGATCTTATCAGAAGGATAAATTGTTCTTAAATGGTCTTAAAATGGCCATGATACTGTTTATCCCCAATATTTCTTAATATAGCATCCAAAAAATAAATAAATAAAATATGTCACCGCAACAAAAGAAAGTAGCATAATAATAGAATAATAGAAGATGATAGACGGTGGCTCAGTCTTTTACCTGGAAGCCCTGAAAGAAGCTGAGTATGTCTTTGACGCCAGCGTTGTATGGCAACCCCTGCATGCGGACCAGAGCTCCAGGCTGGGGCAGAACGGGTGGAGGTGGCTGAGCCACTGCAGCCGCCATTGAACCTGGAGGAGCTGCGAAGTAGCCTACTGTAGAGGGCGACACTGGAGGGCTGAGAGAGAGAAAGAGAAATAGAGACAGAGAGAGAGCATTACATTTACATTACCCACAAGTGACTGGCTTCACTGTACATCCACACAAAGATCAATTGATAATCTGATAACTACAGTACTACAGGTTGGACAAAATAATACTGATATTGTATTGTGGCATTATTAATCAATATTTATATTAAAGCATAGGCTTAATATGGTGCCCAACCATCGTGAGATGCCCTCTGACTCCTACCCCTGTTCATGTAGACAGCCTTTATGTTTTTTAAAAATCAGAATATGGCCTAAAAGTCTGATTAAGACATAAGAGAGAGAGCGCTGGATTTAAACTTATTAATCAGATTTCCCAAAATTAGAGTATTCTCAGATTTTTCAGTCCATGCATGCTTGAAACAAAGCAGAAAATAAGCAAGCAGCAATTAACACAGCATCCGCATGATCGCGTCCCAACACTTTTGGAACAACGCTGAAACTGAAGAATTTAAATAGGGACACCTTGATTGAATTACCGTCAAACTCCAATATCCAGTAGTATTTATGAAGTACATTTAAATTAAGAACAATGGTTCTCAAACTTTTAAAGCAATGTACCAACCATGATCAAACAAACACTTTTAAGTAACTTATTGATTGCTGTGGTTTGCTTTACCTCACTCTTTTGTATTTTGTACTAAATGTAGTACATAATAACCCAATCATTCATCAATGATATAAGAAGTTAAATAATACAATTTATAAACTTTTAAAGAAATGTACCACCCATGATCAAACCAAAAAACAAAAAAACATTTTGGAATCACTTACTGGGGCTACTGTGTGGGCCTTACCCACTTGGGAAATTGGGAAATTTACAATTGTGTCTTGTAAATGCAAGAGGAAAATAACAGGAGTGCGAGAGAATGTAGTGGACTACAGGGGAGTCTACATGGCACACCCTTAAATCCTAATCTAATTATTTTGCCATTATTACTAATGCAGAGATTACTGTAAATCATGAGGTTCCACAGGGTTTAGTTGTAGGGCCTATCAAACTATAGTGTAGAACTGTATTTACAGAAGTGAGTACACTTACATACAAGCTCTAACAGGTTAAACACAACACAAAAAAACTGAAGAAATTGTGAAAATTAGGTTAAAAACCTCATATTTCACCAGGACATCTGGTGTACCATTCTGAAACGCTTTGTGAACCGCAGTTTGAGAACCACCTGCTCTGAAGATGAAGCCGCTGTGTTTGGAATGAGCTCGTACCTGGGGTAATAGGCTGTGTAGTTCATGTTCATGTTCATGTACAGTTGTGGCTGAGGAGAGTAGTAGGTCAGAGCGGGAGCGGGACTGTGAGTCGGGGGCTGTGGAGTTCTGGGTGTGGCCAGCAGGGGGGGCTGATAGAGGGCCTCAGCGGAGAGCATGGCTGCTGGGGACGGAAACGCAGCGTAGGTCGGTGGAGAAAGGCCTGGGGGGGGGGGGGGGGGGGGAGAAAGGAATAAATAAGAGTAAACCAAGACAAGGGTAAAACAAGAGCAGCCACATACGTGATAGCGATATACTGCAAAGAGCAGAAGGTCATTTAAGCATTATAATTCAACACTGCCAATGCAACTCAGTCCTAATATAAGTCCAGCAAAAGGTTTAAAAGTGAGAACACAAAGTTTTAAAGCCTTTAATAGTGGGACAGACTAAAGCATATTTATTAGAGAGGGGCAACTATTGGCACTTAGTTGTCACTTATCTCTGACCACACTTCCATATTTTTTTCTCAGGCATAATTCACACGCAGTTTTAAAAGAACCAAAATGCTTAGATTGGTCGCCGCTGCTGTTACAAGGAAATTGTGGCTAACCGGCTGCTGCCAAATCTGCTTTGCTTTTGAGTGGCCCTCACCAAAGGGCCTAAAGGGTTCTTCGATTTAAAACTGTGGAGAACCCTTTAAGGAACCCTTTAAATTAAAACGGTTTCTCCACCATTTCAATTTTATGAGCTTCCAAAAGTTCCTCTAGGATCTTACAGTTTAACAGTGTGAAGCTTCTTGTCATCCTCACGATTATACATTTTATTTGTAATGCACTTTACATTTGAACCAAATCTCGAAGTGCTCCACAGTAAAAAGCATCATGATAATACCAACAAACTATAAAACATATTAAAAGTCCTAGTCAGACTATGATCTGAGGATTGCCGGTTCGCTGGGCTGGCTATTTGGGATTGCTAAATCAGCAGCAGTTTAAAAAGAAGCGTTGATGGATTTCACATGTGCTATTTTTCACCCTCCAAGTGTTGGGGCATTGCTAGTAATAGGGGGAGTTCTAATGACTGGGTTGGGTAATTGGCCTTTTAAATTGGGGAGTAAATGGGATAAAAATTAAAAAAAAAAAAAAAAAAAAAAAAAACATTAATAGAAAGTTCTATAGCTTTCAATCTGTGGTCCCTCAGGCAAGCTACAAAACCAGAGAACAACTATATAAAACATTAGTTAACACAACACAAGTTAACCTAAACATCATAAGATCAGGACTGCAGGATCGTAAGTCTGCAAGGGACTGAGGAATTAACACATGTAACATAGGAAACCCAGCTAAATGTCTGGCACCAATACTGCACAGCTCCTAAGACTGGTTAGCAATTTATATCTGTGCAAGTAAATAACAGCAGAATTTCCTGGCACAGCACATCCTTCAAAAGGTCAATAAAAAAAATACTTAAAATAAAATATACACACACCTAAACAGACACGGATATTTACACACAAACAGGTTGCTTGCAAAAAGGACCTGCTGCACTCCACACATTAACAATGTACACACAACCTTACAGTGTGTGTGGGGGAATGTCATTTGCTTTAGATTACCTCAACTGGCCCCAGAACAGCCAGCCTACCCCTCTCTGCTTCAGCATGCACAAATAAGGGCCCATTCCCAAACCAAGGTCAGGCAGACAGATCAAATCTCCACGCAAACAGGGCGCTTTTAGTCCCGATTTAAGCCCCGTCTTTATAAATGCCAAAACCTTGCACCTCTCCGGCAGGGACAGGGGCGCTCACGTTGCGGCGTCCAAGATAAGCTGAAATCTAATCTCAAAAGTCTAGGCCGATAGGAGCGAAGAACAGCACAGGCTTGAGTACAATCTACACTATCAGCCCTGCTCAACAGGCTGCACCCACTGCTCTGACAAAGCTCACATCCACCCTATTGGGAAACAGAAAGCTATTTTTTTATGGCATCACAAACTTTGACTGTAGGCAAGCAATGCTGGTCAAACATAAGAAATGATTTAGCTCTCAATCTAGATCTGCTGCACCCATGTCATAATCTAAAACAACAGCGAAATTACAATACGTTTCTCTGAACTTAAAAAGCAATGACTATAGAAATACATAAACGCTAAGTGAAGCCAGCAAAGGTCTAATGCCTCTGCTGGCTGGTTGCAGTATGATGTTTAAACAGAGAAAAGATGGTTTAACAGAGATGTTGTTGAGTGTCCAGGCAACTAGATAGCTAATAATACTCAGAAACTCAAATAAACTCAAGCTATATGTCCCAACCCAGCTCCTTTAATATATTTTGCATTGTACTAAAATACATTTATTTTTTGGGCTCTGGAAAAAATAAGAGACCAATTTTTTTATTTTGTTTATTTTACCAAATTGAAAACCCTCTGAAATATAATCAAGAGGAAGATTGATGATCACAAGCCATTAAACTAAGCTGAACTACTTGATTTTTTGCACCAGGAGTAAAGGCATAAAGTTATCCAAAAGCAGTGTGTAAGACTGGTGGAGGGGAACATGCCAAGATGCATGAAAACTGATTAAAAAAACATGGTTATTCCACAAATATTGATTTATAAAATTTTAAAACTTGTTTCCTTTGCATTATTTGAGGTCTGAAAGCTCTGCATCTTTTTTGTTATTTCAGCCATTTCTCACGGTCCGCAAATAAATGCTCTAAATGACAATATTTTATTTGGAATTTGGGAGAAATGTGGTCCGTAGTTTATAGAATAAAACATACCTATAAATAGCAAAATCAGAGAAACTGATTCAGAAACTGAAGTGGTCAAATTTTTTTCCAGAGCTATATTAGTTACTTTTATACTTTTAGTAGTTTTAAAACCTGTAATTTTACTTGAGTAAAAAACTTAAACTTCTACAGAAGTACTAAAAAACCCTATTATCTATACTTTTACCCAAGTAATGAATGTCAATTTTACAAAGCCTTCACTTGAGGATGAAGATACTCTCTGTCAAATGAACCAAGACCAGCTAGCTGCATTATAACGATATCCCAATACCACAGAACACAGGTTAAACTGAAAACCTGAGCACCTGTGAAGAACTGTTTGCACTGATTATTGGGAGGAGCCTAAACATGACCAGCTGCATTCATTACAGGGTGAGGAGGGGTACATACAGGGCAGTTTGCAGGGAGGAGGAGAAAGGCCACTACGGTTCAGAGTTCCCCCCATCAGCACAAAGCTCATCTCTTCAGTGGAGCACTGGAACACCTCTACATAACGGTCCTTCATCATCTTCTTATGGCACTTCTGGGACACCATGAATGCTCTGTCAGCCGACTTCATCTGGATGAAGGCATCACCAGAAGGACGACCCTGAAATAACAGACACAGGTTATTTATTGTTTCTGGTGTGAGACTGTAAAGGCATGTGTGTTTATTATCAGAGTATTGTCAGAATAGAGAAATTCATTTAGGGCTAAACTATAAAATCAGACGATAGTCAGTCAGTCAGTCTTCTCCTCTTCCCACCTGTTGATTGAGCACCATGTGAACACCATGTGGTTTGATATCTATAGTGTGTTCTCCCATGAACTCCAGGATGTCCTCGATACCCGCAGTGTAGGGGAGCCCCCGCAGACGGACGCAGTCTCTGGTGCTGGCTGTGGTGATGAAGGGAGGCGCAGCAAGTACAGGAACCGGAACCATGGGAGGAGGAGGGAGCGTGGAAATCAGTGGAGTGGACATGTAACGATTCAACACCTGAAAAACAAAATAACAAACACACACACCAGGATTAGTATTCATGAAAGTTATCATGTTTGAACCTTATTTGGACCTTGAGTTTAGTTTCTTTCATTTGGTCAGAAGCAATAAGCAGGTGTGAAAGGTGTTGTGAACCATGATCTAAACCAAGGGCCAAAACCCAAACTCTCATATTTGCATATTTGATTCCTGTATCTATTTGAAATATAGATTAAACATTAGTTATAAACTTAAATACAGGGAATCTAAGACTAATATGTTATACGTTTTGTTCTGGCAAGAAGGCTGAATTTGACACAACACCTGGAAAGGCATCTAATCGAATTAACAAAAGCCAATCAGTGTCAAGTATAGGGTGACATAGCTTGCATAAATGAGGACAAAAGGACCTTCAAAGTTAAGTGTACAGACTTGCCTATAAAGAATTCGACTGACCTGCTGGACCTCAGCTGCAGTACTGCGGAAAAGTTCAATGTATCTCTTCCCCAGAATCTGCTTGTGCTTCTTCAGAGCGTTCTGTGCATACTGCTCACAGGCAAACAGCACAAAGGCATCGCCTGTGGGTCTTCCATCTGGGAACTTGACAAAGAGCAGGCCCTCAGTTCCATCCGTTACAGGACTATCAGGGCCCAGGAACCCGAGCACGTCCTGCTGCGTGGCAGTGAAAGGCAGGCCACGCATGCGGATGATCACCTGGTTCTCCTTAGACAAGAACTGAGCCACTTCATTGGATGTGCCTGAAGAAAAGAGGAAGAAACAGCAGTCAGTCATCACTAGGAGTTTTACACTTCTGTGTTAATCCAAATTTAATAGATTAAAACTAGGGATGCAGAAAATGTTTGAATTGTTGAATTGGCTAAAATTGATGTTCAGCTGAATAGGCAAAGAGATGAAAGAACTACAATGCTATGTTGTTACAAGACAGGAAATGAGAGAGAGAGAGAGAGAGAGAGAGAGAGAGAGTTTAAATTAATTTTTACACCCTTATGAATTAAATGAAATAAAGTTTACTACCTTTTAACAAACTGGCAAACTTTTTTTTACAATAAAAGATACAAGCTGTACAGGTCTAAAATAGTAGTTTTCGCTAAAGTAGCTAACAAGGTGTTAGCATTATTTTATTAACCAAAAGTGGGACTTGGGTAGCACTACTGAGGTAAATTTTTGACTAAAATTTCACTGCTGAGGTAAACTCAGAATAGAACTGCTGAGATTAAGGTTTGGTTTGCTTTGTTGGTGTTTCAAATATACTTTGAAAACCAGAAAGTGTATTGACAGAAAGTGTATTGACCCACTAGGATTGTGTTCAAAGTTCAACAGAGAAAGGAAAAAAGTGTGTCAGGGCATCTGCTGTGGATCTACTTTCACCCCTCTCTCAATAGGCACAGCAATATCGCGGCCTGCCACCGGCTCTTTACACCCTGAGTGTGAGAGGGCAGAGCCGGCCTTTTCAGCGGCTGCTGCCTCTGCTGCCTCTCAGGGGAAGCTGCTGTCTCTCGGGTGCGGGCACGGGTGAGGTGGGGAGGGGGAGAATAGAGTTTCCCCCTGAACCTGCTCAACATGAGTCAGCACAGGTACACAACACACAAAAGAGCCTTTGATTCAGAGAGAGAAACAGAGAGAGAACGAGAGCAAAAGAAAAAGAGAGAGAGAGACTCACTCATACACCACATCACAGGGAAAAGTTCCCGCTACTATTCAATCATGTGTGTGTGTGTCCATATTCTGGAAGTCTGTAATCTAAGACTTCCAATACACCGTACCACAAAGCCTATAGAATCTACTCACCTCCAGCAATCTTTAGGAACTCCTCTCCAGTTGCTTTATACACCTGCAACAAGGAGAGGATAAATATAGCACAAGAAGTATAGGATTTCTAATAGCACATAGTCTTTTTTTTTTTTTTACACACAGCATCTATAGCACACACACAGTGCCACATCCTAACATTCCCCTCTTCTAAAAGTACAGTTTGCAGATTTTCCAGCTCCATCAGTCCTTACCTTAATCTGCCAATTAACAGGTAATCTGAATCACGTACGCTTGAGCAGGAAAAGCACAAAAATGCCCAAATCCAGCCCTCCAGGCTCAGAACTGCCCACCATAAGCTTATGTTTGGCTACTCTAGAAAACCCTATTCAATTGTTTTCAATGGGCTTTATTTTGGGAAGTAAGCTCAACAATGACTATTGGGGACTGAAAGGGTTAATTGTGAACAATGTTGTTTTCAACCTTTTATTTATTTTAAAGATTTATTCCTAATTTTCTCCCATTTATCCCCCAAATAGGATAAATCACCCTAGAAGTGATTAGGTAAAAGAGCGCCATCTACCTACCCAGAGAGAGAAATTGAGCTCTTTTAGGGCTCCGACAGCTGACGGCAAGCTGCATGGGCAGGATTCAAACCAGCTGTTCTTTAGACCACTGGGCCACTCTGTGCACATTTTTAGTTTATATTTGATATTGACCTGTTTAGTTCACTAACCATCTCTAAACAGTAAATATAAATATAATAAAAATCGTTTTGAAACCAAATACAATTTAGCTCTTTATTTTGCCTTATTGGTTCTCTAGTGCTGCCATGCTCTAATGTGTGTGTTACTGTTTTTCCAATGCAGTGGGCAGGCCAAAGCTACTGTTTCTCTGACCTGTAATTGTTTTCATTGGCTGGTTTACGATCTATTCTGATGGACAACAGGTCTCAGTGTCACGTCCAACAAAATATTTAACATAAAAGAAAATAAACGTACATTTTAATGGAAGTGGAGTGAGTAAATGGCTGAAGGGCTCTGGGGGCAACTCACCTCTATGTATCTGCTGCCCATGTGGTGTTTGTGCCGTTCCAGAGCCATGTCTCTGTGTTCAGAGTTGATGAATCTCACCAAAGCCTCTCCATTCCTGCGGCCCTGAGCGTTCAGACACAGCGCCACCCCGCCTCTAAAACACGGACAAAACAGAATAAAACGTAGATTAAGAATAGCGAATTATTAGAATACTGCAATGCCAGTTGCAAACATTCTTAATACTGCAGTGTGTTTGATAAATTTGACAAACTCCAAACAAATGTCACTCCCACCAATGTAACTTAATTCTAAATGTGACTAAACACAACGCCCAGGACAAACTGAACACGGAGCAGAATACAAATATTCTGAGCTCTCTTCTTACTTGGCAATGTTAAGGCCCTTGAAGAAGCGAGCGATGTCCTGGTCAGATGACTGCCATGGCAACCCTCTGGCTCTGATGACCGTCTCGCTGTCCACAGCTTCAGTCTTACTGCTGTAGAAGAGATACAAGCAGACCGAGAGCAGCTCAAACACTATTACATCACAGACTCAGAAACATGACAGACCAGATGCTTTAGGAGAGACTTACCAGGCTCCAGACTCAAACTTGTACTTCACCGGCTCAAGCGACGAGAATTTATGATCTAGAAAAGAGAAAAAAGAGAAAAAGGAGGGCTTGACATTCATGTTAATGCTTTAAATACATTATATATTATATAGATAGTTTACATTCAAACCATTCGGTTTGTAAATTATGTTTGAATCAACAAAGCGAAAGCAATAGTTTAACCTGAAATTAACACAGGTTGAGAAATAAGTGCATGTGAAATCTGTGAAACCGCCAAATTGAGAAAGCGTGTAGGACATTGACAAATCAGCACAACACATGGGAAACACAAGTCTAAAATGTTCTCATATGTAAATTGACATTTTCCTCAAATACAACTCAATTGATTTTATTTTATAATTTTTTTTGCTGTTACATTGTTTTCACATTTACTTATAACAATCCCTGTTATAATCTAAAAATCATTCATGAAAAGAACATCTTGCAAACTGTAAAGCACAGGGTAAATGAATCAGGATTTGGGTTTGTGATGCACACAGAGACACATTGCATATGTGAAGGGGAAAAATGGATTACACAAAAATGCAAGAGAATTCTGGATGCAAATGCAAAATCTCATGTTATACGGATTAACTTGATAAGCACAAGGCTTGTACTACAGGATAATGATCCAAAATATACTCAATATATTCAACTATGGACTAGCTTTTGGATTGCCCCCAAAAGCTCCCTGACATTTTACTCCACTGCGCTACTGCACATTATTAGATAGATAGATACTTTATTGATCCCCGAGGGGAAATTCTTGACCATTCAAAGTATGACCATTCATTCTTTACCATTCAAAGTAAATAAACATTTACCATCACTGGTCTTCACCTTAAACAGGAAAAGACAATTTGATCTTGATAAAAGATCATTACTTGCTAACGGAGATGAACGGAAGTTGGCTGTGACTAACCTTTCCACTTCTGGTCTCCTCTGACATTTTTTGTGGGTATGGTTTTACTTTTTCCATTAAAATTCTGCAAATAGCCCACATCCTAGTCAGGTAGTTTTTTCCCTGTGGTGTGGGTGTTTGCCACAGAAGCCATGATTCAATGCAGGTCACTAACTGTTTTGCTTCCAAAGTAACTTTAATGTTTTAACAGATTACAGCTACTAATGCAGGGCCTGAGCTTAAAACTCCACTTAAAAACTTTAGTTTTCATAATCAGCAAAACATAATCTCTGGGTTTAAAGAGAGGATTTCACTCAACCTAAACATCTAAATCTATTGGTGCTCTAAACATTGGATTTAAAAGGTGTTACATTATAAGCGCTCACTTTAAAATCACAAACGTTATAATTTCATCATTTAATGAATGAACACATATACAGGCACATTAAGGCTGTAATGCTTTTTAAACGATAGCATAAGCCAATGTCCCCATAGCAATATTTAAGACTTAGATCAAAGGTTTAAGTTTGTTTAGTGTAGGCTCACTGGTAAAATGAAAAAAATACCAATGGAACACCATGAAACACCAGTACTACTAATTCTGGATTAAAATCTGAAATTAAATACTTTAACTACACCTATAGAACTCTAAAGTCCAGAAGTACAATAAGACTGAGAGCCGTATTTTAACGATCTATGAAATAAACTGATCCATGGGTCACTCGTAAATCCATTTTTGCGGACTACCCTTGGGGCGGATTGGTATTTTAACTGTGCAGCACTTTTTGCTTCTAAGCAGAGGAAAATGATCTCCGCATTCACGCTGTGAAAATGTGAACAGCAATGTTATTTTATTTAGTATTCTGTTTATCATTAATGTAAAAGTTGGTGCATCTGCAAAGCCAAGATAGGTATGGATGTCTAACGGTTGACTGTTGTCAGGGTTTTAATCAGTCAGTGGCGCATCTGTGTTTTCCACCACCAAGATAGCAATACACCACAAATTTACCTGAACACACCTCACTGCCTGACCACCACGTTGTTTGGCATGGGTATGTTTGTAAATTCTGCTGCTATTTAAATGGAACAGGCGGAAGGCGTAAAAAAATAGACTGTTGACTGGCGGGTGTACGATAGAGCCCAGAGTGTATGCAGTCATATGTGAGGATGTAAAGATACTTTTACTGACTGTATGGCTCAGCCAGGATGTGCTGGATGATCATCATCATGCTCTTCACCTCCCTCACTCCAGCCAGCTGCTCGTTTACTGCAGGGAGACACAAATCTGTGGACTCGAATGTAAGGACAACCAGCATATACAATACACAAAGGATAAAACAAAAAATATATATTTAAACTAGTGATAATACAGTGCTGTTAAGACAATTTTAAAATAATTAAAATAAATAAGAAAGTATGGAAAATGAAAGGTAAAAGCACAGCTCATGAATGCCACCAATTAACTTTTAAAATCATTTTTTAAATTAACTTTTTTCGTTGCTTTCCAATAAAAATAAAAAATAAACAAATAAACTAAACTAGACTTTCAATAGTGTTAAAAATGCAATACATTTTGCACTGAGGGATTAATACTGTAGATTAGAATCTAAAGTGCAACCAATTCCACATCCTGTAGGTCAGTGGTTTTCAACACCAGTGTACACAGCAAATCTAACACAAGTCTAAATAATCAGCTGATGAGTTGGATTAGCATGGCCTGTATAAAAAATGTATGACAAATAACAAAACTGAAATTTATTTTTATTGTGGTTTTGAACTGCTTGTTTATAAAGCAAAACGTAAAGCCTAATATTGCTAAAACAAAATATAAAATTGTCATCATCATTCTCAAGAGACAACAAGGAAAAATGCTAAGACTACCAAAACTCCCATATTTTGGTTGCTTCTTTCACAATGTGGCCAAAAACACCATATGTTGACAGAAAGGGATCATGTAAACTGGCCAGGCATGAGCTTTTGTTTTAGAGGCAGACGTATTAAAAAGAGACTCTCTGTGCACCACCACCTTGGAATTCATTCATGATAAATTGATGAACGAGCAGCAGAGGTGGAAAGTAATTAATTACATTTACTCAAGTTACTGTAATTGAGTAGATTTTATGAGTAATTTGTAATTTTTAAAGTAGTTTTTTAAAATAGGTAATTTTACTTTTACTTAAGTACATTCTGACACAAGTAATTTACTTTGCTACATTGGAAAACTCCCAATTACTGAGTAAAAAATAAAATGCTGGGGGGGAAAAAAATTGTCTGAATTAAAAAAAAAAAAAAAAAAAAAAAAAAAAAAAAAAATGGCACGGATGCTCGCACATGGAATAACGAGGCAATAACGTCCTCATGCAATACAAAGTGTGCCCCGCCGGACAGAGCTGTCAGCTTTAAAAACTTCCACATCAAATCTGCGAAAGCATGTGGTGTAAGTACTTTGCTCATTAAACAATCTGCTTAAATGTTAAAAAACATGTAAATAACAGTTAAAGCATAGCAATGGCAAGTAAAAAAATAATAATGAACTGTAAAACTAAAAAATTACAGTTTATAGTCACCTATATGACCATAACTTTTTAATAGTAAAGAAAAAAAATGGATCATAGAAACCTATACCACTTGTTTTATGGGGTGGTCTAAACAAATACTGCCTGAAAGGTCCAAATTATTATGTGGAATAATAAATTATGTGATTTTTAGATGGGTACTTTTACTTTTACTTGAGCAGAATTTTACCAAAGTAAAGGTACTTTTACTTAATTACAATTTTTCAGTATTTTTCCACCTCTGATGAGCAGTATCGAATAGGTAGGATAGGTGAAAAGACTTAATTAATTATAATTAAGAAATTAATTATGTGGTAATACATGAATGTTATACAGATATTTTCAGTAACATCTGGAATTCATGCTTGTAGTTAACCTTATGGGAGCATGGACTAAAAGTGCTGTATTTCACCAAAAGTGTGAAAAAGGTCTATTATTGCCTTCATATATCTTACACTGCAATGCAATGATAAGTAAGTTAGCAACTAAGGATACATTCGAGCATTGAGGGTAGGCTGAGGTCTTTCACTGGACCAGCGTTTGGACAACATCTGTGGAACTCTCTCTTTAAATCCACGAATTGGTAGAAACATTCTGGAAGGACCAGATTCTGAAACACACACAAAAAAGGAGGAAAACCTAAATCAGTCACTTTAATATTTTAAAGCAACAACAGATAAATAAAGAACAGAATTACATGTTAGGTGTTGTTATCATCCCTGTTGAAAGGACTAGAGAACTATAGGACTAGAAGTAATCACTAAGAGCAGTGTGTGGAGCCAGGGCAGGGCCTAGATGCTACAGGAATTATGAATTATAACCACGTCCTTGTTTCTACACCGATTATCCACTGAATATATATGACATTTTGTAGTTGTATAATAGTTACAGACTGTAGTCCTGTATCTGCAGTATTTCTCTGCACTGCCTATTACTGTCCTCCTTTCATGCTAATTGTACGAGTGGATCAGACAGCAGTGCTGCTGGAGTTTTAAACATACCTTTTTGGATGCCTCAGGGTGCAGCGCCTGGCGGATGAGAAGGGGTCCGTCAACACACAGCGTGTAGGAGCTCCGACCCAGAGCCTTTACCTCAGCTGAGACAGCCTGCTGGAACTGCCCATCGAGGGAAAAGACAAAAAACAAAAGAGACAGACAGATTTCCATTAAGTCTCAAATAATTCAGGTACTTTTTTTTTCTTTATTGTAAATGAAAAGTAAAGTGATGCATATTATAAAGGAACACATAAGAAATCATGCAGTAACTTTAAAGTGTTAAACAAAGCAAAATACTCTGAAGCATTTAGGTGCTTATATCTGGGGTTCTGTTAACTTGCAGTGTTATATGAACTTATCCTGTACAACAGAGAAAACTCTTAGTCTTTCTTTCCTGTGGCAGTCCTGATGAGAGCCAGTTTCATCATAACATTTTTGATGGCCTTTGCAGGATACATTCAAAAATTATTGATTGATCTTCATTTCTTAAAGTATTTTTATGTATTAAAACATTACTCAAATAAGGCTATTCACTGTATACCAACTCTACCTCCTCACTACTTTACAACTGATGCTCTCAAACACATTAAGAGGAATACAATTCAAGTAATCAAATCTTGACAAGTTCAGCACAGCTGTTAACTGAAAGCCTGAATTCCAGGTGACTTTACTTGTACTCTAGCAAGAAGCAAGTAGCAATAAAACCTGGGCACGGAACATAAGATGGTGTTTAAGTATTTAAATATACGCCAACCAAAAAAGTTGCTGTTAGGCAAAGCTCTTATCCAAGATATCAACCAGAGAAACTGATACTGTCTGATAATGCAGAAACAAGGTCATAAGGACGGACTCTACATTCTCTATATAACAGATTTCACTTAGTTACAGGTTAAAGATACAGGTTAAATCCAGTCATTCTAAGTATTCTGAGTATGCAGTTTAAACTATTAATACAAATTACTGGATTTTTTTGAGAATCAACAAAGTATTGCTGTACATATCAAGATATTCATATTCACAGACTGGATTAAGTTTAGTGTTTGGTTTAACTGCATTAATTCAATATTTTCCATCTAAACAAATACTTTTCAAAAATGCTAAAATCATGCTTTACGCTAATGCAATGGTCTTAAAAACAGATTTTCTAGATTATTAAAAATAAAAGGTTCCCAAGCAGTTCTGCCAAGTTTTATAGTCATTTTTATTTTATGTTAGATACATTAATTAAGCTTTTAGACTTGAATAGTACAACAACACTTTCTCATTGAGTGTGGTTCTGAAAGATGTACAGCAGGCCTACTTGGGCACCAGATACCCTGATATTCAGACACGCACAGTACATACCTGTAAAGCACTATACTAGGGAAAAACTGGGCACTAGACTACTAGTCCATAATCACTGAGAACAAGTATCACATCACTAGACCATAGAATATTAATGGAAAAAAAACAGCAATAGGGAGTAGGGGTGGGCAATATTATATCGTGTACAATATATCGTAACACAGAAATATCATGATATTAAAAATCCATATCGTGATAATAGGGTTGTTCTGTCTTAAAAGTAGTCTATTATTTACTGTGAAGCTTTAGGTGTATTTATTGTATAATTGTTTTAGTTTGCAGTTTATATGCATGCAGTAAATATTCTGCAATATTTTTTGCTGCATTATATTATTTTATGCTATATTATTTATTTTGCCACATTAAGATTATACTGTTATACTATATTCCTGAAATGAATGAATCATTATTAGTTTTCCTATATCGCCAAGTATATCGGTATCGCAAAAATACCCTGAAATATTGTAATATTGTTTTAGAGCCATATCGCCGACCCTAATAGGGAGTATACACACACCCACTCAGTGTGAGTCGCTCTCCAAGAAAGCCAAAACAAAAAACAGGCCAAACCAGCTTACCATTAACACACCTCCATCTCTCTCTCATCTTACACACCTGTGTTTAGTAGGAAACATTCGTTTTAATGGTCTATTTACTAAACCTGCACATTTCCACAACTGTCAATAACCTCTAGTTCAAACAAAAGCACATATATCCACACACACAGACACACACACACGTCTAACAGGACTAAAAGACTTACACCAACACCTCCAGTGTGTGCACAGATTATCTTTAATGATGCAACCAATCCAGCAGCTCCATTCGTTCATCCTGACAGAGCGGCAACAGCGTCTATAATTGGAGTAATTTCTGCATGGCCAGTGGCCATATCCAACAAGCACAGTACCAAAGATCTGTGTGCTTGTACCAGCATGCACACACACAGAGATGTGCTGACAGTGTATCAGACCTAACCAAATGAAGCAAAGGCATGGAAATAATCCACAGAAATAAAAGCACATCACCAGCTCTTACAAATCAGCTTTAAATACAGGTAATACTGAAAACTCTCACTCACACACACTCACACAAAATTCATCTATTACACACAACAACTAAATTACCCCTTTACTAGAACATTAGTTACTGATTGACAAGTGATTTGGAGGTGTGCATCAGAAGGGGGAAGACAATCTTCATGTCTTCCTGTAAATCTGCCCCACATTTCATAATAATATACTAGCATTTTAGTAATTGACAGCTCTTTATTTACCATTATGTAAAAAAATAAAGAAACATATATTATTTATTATTATTAATAATAATTATTTTGTGAACATTAGCAACTTACCTAGTCTCTTATTTTGTTTTACACAAAATGTAACAAATAATGTGGCAAAAAATCTATCAATATACTAAAGTGCTGAATATTTAGTTCCTGCATATACATTACAAATAATTATACAGAAAAAATATAATATTTAAAGCTCCACCAGGTAGGATTGAGATTTTGTGCTCGTGGGCTCCCCCTACAGTTGTAGAGTGTAATAAATGTTTCAGGCGGATTAGTTTCTCTTTCGTTTTCTGGCTTTTACAGATATATTCGGTCTCTTTCCAGCTTCTACCAGAGTGTCTGTATGTTAGTTTGTAAAGAATGAACCAGTAGTCCTTGTAGAACTGTTACAACTAAAGATCGGAAAGCAGGGCGCAGTTCTCGCGAGCGTTGGTCGCGGCTGCCTCAGAAAACTTAGAGTCTTGTTTGAGCTCAGAGGAGTCCGGCACAGACAGGAGAGCACTGCTATTCCTCCTATTACACCTCAATGCAGCGCTGCAGTGAGTTTCAAGTTGTAATTTTACTTCTTTAAAAAGATAAAAAATCAAGGAAATCCTACCTAGTGCTGCTTTAAAGCAGCAATCTGCAAGAATCTTAAAAGTACTCTTCCATGTGCTCTGTGCAATTATACATTCTCACCACAGAGGACAATAAATCACCAAATCAGACTGTCTCTTTAAGTAATAAACTAGGCATAGAATAACAATGTAATAAACCTAAAATTAATCTTTTATGGTGTACTTTTAAACTTTGTAGTGTATTTTTAGATGCTAAACTTACACTAAAAGAGCTTTTAAATATACACTAAGCAGCATTACAGTCTTTTTATGGTTCCATCCAGATATTATGGGATAAATTAACTGAAATGTCTGATTACCTGTCTAAACTTGGCCTAAAAACACATCTACCCACCTAAGCCTTGACCTTAAGGGGTCTGACAGCGCAGCAGTAGGTGACTCCTGAGACATATTCATACACACAACTCAGGATCTTCAGGCCTCTTTCTGAAGTCACTAAGCTCTTAAGTAGAGGTCTTCTAGTACAGAACTTCCATCATAATGACAGAAAAGAACCGCTCAAACTGACGCCGCGTCTGCATGTTTGCTTACGGCCACGGTCGCAGCTATGCAGCCCCGCCTTGCACAAATCAGCAACCGGATTAGTTCCTACCCCACAAAGGGCTTTGGAGAAATGAGTGACACACCCTGCCTGTTTTGGCTCTTTCCTCAGAGGCAAAACAACACTGTGCGAAAGAAAGAGAGAGAAAGAGAGAGAAAGAGAGAAAGAGAGAGAAAGAGAGAGAAAGAGAGAGAGAGAGAGAGAGAGAGAGAGAGAGAGCGCAAGTGAGCTGGGGGCACACAAGGTCAAAAACAACCATTGCAACCAAGTAGAAGAAGCGAACATGCAAATCATCTTAAGTACATTCCTACTCAACACCACACATTTCAGAAAAAGGTGACATTATAATACACTACTTCTTAATGATAAGGTCTCCTAAATAGTTCCTGGCTTGACTGTATGGTCCAAAAACACGTGTTCACATGCACATACATAATTTAAAATATATATTATTAAAGATAATGAAAAGAAACGTCACCTGCACCCAATTCCAAAAAAAGGATGCTTTTAATGGTGGGAATGCTGATCTTTATTATCTCAGCTTTTAGTTTAAGCAAAATTAAGCGAGTGCACAGTCTTGAGAGGGAGTGCTTTTTTTCTGGCAGGGGTGAGGAACTTGGCGCAACAGAGTGCCATGCACCACTTAAAATCGGTTTGAGGTCAGTAAGCACAACTAGAATTCATACATAAAGGCACACTGTTGATGTTTGAAAAAAAAAAAAATTAAGTGCCTTTATAGTTGGAAAAATACAGTAGTTTTGGTGTCACACTGCAGCTTAGTGAGCGTAGCATCCTAAAGAACTTTCCAAAGTAACAATCCTGTCATCACCTACACCATCTTTCTATATTTGACACTAACCAGAATGGCCAAATGTTAATTCATGCAAGGCATTGTGTTAAATGGCAGAATGAAAATGCAGATTATCCTCAGACTCAATTGATAAATAAGGGCTAATCTACAGTTACAGTAGATACAAAAATCTCCAGTGTTGTACAATTAGTTGTACCCATACTGCTGCATGATGCACATTAATGTGAAGGTAGAGACGGATTTCAGCTCAATGCCTGTTCCTTTTTTTCTTTAATTAACAGATGAGGACAGCCTACTGCAGCTTTCTGTAATTGATCTCAAAGATTGAACCATACAAAAAACCTAATTGATGAGGGCAGAGACCAAATTTTGGTCCTTTTGCCTGGACCTCGTTTTTCAGTACTTTTAACACTTGCTATTTAGCTTTTAGACCAAAATCCAAAGCCCAAAACTCTGGACCGAACAAGGTGTGTGAGCGAAAGCACCCTTAAAAAAAAGACTCAACAGTTCAGTTTGTGGCGTCACTTTCACATTACTTGAGTCATTCCAACAATGAAAGTGCGAGAGTGAGAGCGAATTGATTTCTAGTGCACACACACAGCCAATCAATCAGCACTACCTAAGGTTGTTTGTCTAAGTCTCATAGGAGGGACAACTCCAAGATAAGGCAATGGGAAGGGTGTACAAATAAAAGCAACACAACCATATCACCACATAAAATGCACATTCATCAGATACATTGGAACCTGTTTATCCTACAGTCCACATCTGCACATAATCCTTAACCAACCAAGTAGTTGCACGATCACGTTGGCAACTGTCAAATTTATTAGATACATTTATTGTCCACAAAAAATTCTTATTGTGACATGCCTATACAGTACAAATTGAAAAGATTGAAACTTTTAAATGTATTAATTTAATTTTTGTTTATAAAGAATGCTAGCATTCTGTCTTTATTTTATACATTTTCTGCAAAATAATTGTAGGCGACTTCAGGGAATCATCTATTCTCATGCATGACCTTAAGTTAAAAACATTATTTCAATTTCGTTTTGAAATAAAGTCACCTTTAAAGCAGCATTAAGTGCTAATTCGTTTTTTTTTTTTTGCTCCTGAGCTTCCGTTAAAGTTACAGTGGAGTATAATTAACTAACTTTTACTCCACGGTGTAAATACAAATCAGACTGTGAGCTCCCCGTACGGACAATTATACCATGTACATTTGTACAAGCATTTGTACAAGGATAAAGAAGAAATTAAGTGCACTTAGGCAGCAGAGTAGTAATATTACAGGGTTTTGCACAAAGAAAAAGACTTGGGAAATGCATAGTTTTTCAGTTATCAAGAGTTACATAGTGCTGCAGTAGCAGCGTTCTGGCCTTGATTGGCAACTGACAGAGACAGCGTTCTTATTATCAGAGGCAGTGGACCATCAGCTTGATGTTAAAGCTGTTGTTTTAAAGTAACCAGACTAAATTAAAATGTTTCTTTAGCCCTTTTAGCCCTCAGGTGAGCTCTAGGTTTGTGTGTGTGTGGACAGGGTGAATTATGGCTCTGGGCCCTGAGAGTCTGACTCACTGGTTTGCACCTGCCTGTATGGGTTTGGGGTGACGCCATGAGCGTGAGTGCATGTTGGTGCGCAAGTTAAAGTGAGAGACGGGCATTTCTGGAAGAGAGGTGAACGAGAGCGAGCGAGTGAAAGATTGGGCCTTGCTTTAGGCTGGTAGGAGCATGTCTGCTCCTGTGGAACTGGGTAGATGGGCGTCACTCTCTCAGGGAGAGGCTGGGAAAGCAGCAGCAGCAGCAGCAGCAGCAGTAGTAATAGTAGTAGTAGCAGCCTCATCTACCTGTTTACATACAGTCCTACCCAAATCACCCATCTCATTTGGGTTTAGGAAATTGTTAATGATCTCAAGGTAGCTGGGACCACAATTACCAGTAACACATTATGCCATAATGGATTAAAATCCTGCAATGCCTGCCATGTTTTGAAGAAGAGAAAAGCTGACTATGACCTAAAGAACATCATCCACCATCCAGGGTTTTTTTCTCTGCTAAGGGTACAGGACAACTTAACTGCATCAATGGGACAATGAATGAATTCATGTACTGTAAAATCCTGAGTGACAACCTCCTTCCCTCCGCCAAGACATTTAAAATGGGTAGTGGCTTGGTCTTCCAGCATGACGATGACCCAAAACATACAGCCAAGGCAAGTGGTTCAAAAAGAAGCACATTAAAGTCATAAAGTGCCTTAGCCAGTCTTCAGATCCCATAGAAAACCTATGGATGGAGCTGAAGCTCCAAGTTGCCAAGCGACAGCCTCAAAATCTTAATGATTTAGAGATGATCTGCAAAGAGGAGTGGAACGAAATTCCTCCTGATGTGTGCGCAAACCTCATTATCAACTACAAAAAAAAAAAAAAAAAAAAAAAAACATCTGACTGCTGTGCTTGCCAACAAGGGTTTTGCCACCAAGTATTAAGTTTGTTGTCTAGAAAGATCAAATACTTATGTCTCTCTGCAAAATTGCAAATAAATTTATGTTACTATTAAAATTAACCTACTATTAAATGTGGGCAAATGTACAAAACCAGCAAGGGATCAAATAATTGTTTTGACTGGTACTGTATCTACCATTTATACTGCAGCATTATACAGAGATCTGAGGGCAACTGAAGGACATACCTTTTTCAGTACTATTAGCTGGTTAATTATTCAAAGATTTGGATATAAGAAAAAGGACTGTAATAATTTATAAATTAGTTTGTGTATACACAATGTACATAGAATTAGACTTAAATATGGAATATAAATGCATTTTAACTGTATACATTTTCTTATTCTATCCTTCATATAGCAGACAGTAGCTTTCCTAACAGATGACGTACGTATGTGTAAACGTGTGCTGGGGGAAGGGGCACAGTGTACCACACTGACTACTCATATCAGATCAATAGTTCACCAAACCTAACAGAGCGAGGTCGCCGCCACACAGTAAACGACCAGACTTCATTCAGACATTTAAGTTGCTCTTAACTTAACTTAGACTAAATTAAATCGATTGGAACACAGACAGAGCTACAGTAGTCCTGTGTCAGGAGAAAGTGTTTCCCTTGGTGAGGAATGCAAGGAGAAATTGATTTTTCTGGTTAATCTTTACTGAGCTCATGGAGATCAACTGCATTTGAAATCAGATGTATGAGTCAGGCTGACTAAACTAGCACAACACAGGTCACAAAACTTTCAAAAACATCCAAAAGAACCAAGCAGCAACCTGACTGTAAAAATCTTGGAGGAACAAATAGAATCCATATTAACCATAAAACCTTACTAAATAATTCTAAATACCAAATTAAGTACCAGAGAAAATACTAAGAGTGTGCAGATCTGTCCTGAACGTAAATCTAAAGTATAAAATATATTCTGGTTTGTTTAACATTTTTACAGAATAGTTCATGTGTTCCTATATAGCTTTATAGTCTTCAATATTAAATGTACAATGTCAAAAACATAAAAAGAAAAAAAAAACGCACTGAATGAGAAAAGGTTTGTCCAAACTTTGGACAGCTACTGTGTTGTTCTGTGTGGAACTTTGCATCCGGTTTAACTTTGGTGATCTTTCACACCTATATTTGCATCCACAGCAAATACAGATCTGACTACAGAAGGAGTAGCCCAGACTAGAAGACACAAAACAGGGAAGATGCTCATAGCACTAATTTGCATGTTTGCTGTATCTCAATAGGACGGTTTCTTGCCGGTTCAGATAATTGTGTGAAAATGTAGTAAAAGTAAAAAGTAATCTAAAAAATAATTACTCCAGTAAGGTATAGATGACCAACATTTATACATAAGTAAGGTAAAAGTATTGGTATTTTTTCACTTAATATGGTACTTCTGTTAGTCAGCCTACTTATCATTAATTGCCAATTAGCTCCAAGCTAAAGGCTGCTTCACACAAAACATCCCCACTGCACTACAATTTGATATTTAAATCTAAATGGTGCAATTTAATAAGTTTCAAGCAAAACTCAGGTATGAATATATTTAGGCACAGTTTCCCAAACAGGGATTAAGAAGGCTAGTCTTGGACTACAGAGCATTTAGAATAGAGATTTTCTACTAAACTAAAACTAGGCTTAATCCTTATAGGTGCAAACATGTGCAGGCAGTAGCAATTCTTGATTATTATTTTTTTTATTCAGCGTTTTGTCAAATCGTCAAGAGTATTGTTACCGCGAAAAATAACATTACATTTTGTGATATTATTTTAGAGCCACATCGCCTACCTCTAACAGGCAGCCTGTTCAATACAGCACTGCTAAGCCAAACAAAGAGCTTGAAGTTCCTCACATTTACTCAATACTTGCCATAAACCCTCCCTGCACTTCATGACTAAAGCCGCATCCACAAGCCTGCTCCAACCTGAAAGCCAGAGAGGCTGGGTTGGTCAGAAAGTCTAATCTCAAGCTCGGATCTCTCTCTGTGGGGCCAATAATGACAGGGTTTCAATTATGAAATAGTGGGGGGTGGGAAGGAGTCGAGTGAGCGCAAACAAATTCTCTCGACGGGGACGTTGAGAAACACGTTTGGCAACATATGCCTTTTGTCAAAACATACCTGTGCACTTCAGGAGGAACCTGAAACTGTCCACATCCTGGTTGTTAGAGCGCTTGATCAGGATACCTTTCAGGACAAAAAAACACTGGTAACTGCACCCTCTCTGTTTTTCCCTTGTTTGTCCTATTGGTCTACCCCCCAACTCCCTCAAACGCCCCTTCTTTCTAGCCCCAAGCCAGTGACATTTACAGCAGCTAAAGAGGAGCGTTCCCAGGTAAACATTCCGTCTTCCAGGTGTCGGCAGATCACACCAGACTAAAACAAGACCAGGCCTGCAACTTTCCACTGTAACCAAGAGCTTCCCTGACAACCCTGCCTATCTCACCCCAGCATAGAAAAAGTCACACACACACCTACACACGCACATACCACAAACAATTTAGAATTTAACTTAAAACTGTGTCTAATCGGTAAGATGTTGGTGCAAGTGCGTGTTTCTGTTGTAAAAAGGAAGAACACAAAAAAGCACAATAACATTTAAGACTGAGGGTCCACCTACCTAACCTGTGCTTACATGGCATTTAGTTTTAAGGCGTCACTGAAACAGACACCTGCTGACAACACAGATCAAACAGAGCAGCCTTAATCTAGGACAACTGAAACTTCAAGCACTTCTCCAGACAGACAAGCAAACTGGAATTTAGTTTGACATTTTCAAGTAACAGACGTTCTATTATTTTTGATATTATGGCACTACTGCTTTAAATTGCAGTCTAACAAAGTTCAAACACGTCATTACCTTAATTAAGTAGAGATGTTGTGTATCTATTTTATTTTAGTAACTATTTTTACATTTTCACACAATTATCTGAACTTTCTATTAATTATATTTTAAAAATAGCCTTGTTAATTCAATTTCATTTTAGCTTCTCATCGTTCAATAAAACCCCTATCCAGATAAATCTTTCCATCCAGATAGAATGAATCTGATTGTGGTTGGATGTATTGAAGTCTAAACATATATCATTCTGACACCCTATTGGTTTATACTGTGATCTATCACACATCCTGCACACGCCCCACTCCCACACACAGACTCCAGCAAGAACATAGCAGACGTATGTAGCCTAGTATGAAGACGATTCGTGCAGAGACTCAAGAGGACTCTAGACAAACTCCAGTCCAACTAAGCTTCTTTAATATATTTACATTCTACTAAAATACATTACAATGGGCATATAAGCAGCTGAAACACTAAGGAGCCTAGTGCATCCCAAATGTATCAACATTAACATTTTAATACAACATTACAGTCATTATATCTTTTCGAAAAATGTGTTTTGGCGTGGCCTAAGATTTTGTCTTTAATGGCTTTATTTTTTCCTCTTACATTACTTTTACTTTTATACTTTAAGTAGTTTTGAAAGCAGAACTTTTACACTTTTACTTAAAGAGTAAAAAGCCTTAATATCTATACTTCTACCTACAGAGTAATAAATGAAAATACTTTTCCACACCTTTATAGCCTAATAAATTAGTACATTTTGCAAAGTGGACCATTTTCTACACTTCTGAGATAAAGGGGCAATCTTGGATCTGCATTAGGGTGGGGCAATTAGACTACCCTTAAGGCGACTGTTTAACCCCACCTCTAAAGGAAAAAAAAAGTCTGGGAAGAACCTCCCTTGTTCTCTACTCAGAGCCAAAACAAGCCAGGTGATCTGGGTGATTATTGGGTGCACCTTTAGTCCAAACGCTCCTCACCTGTTGCAGAACTGTGTCCAGATGATCTGCTTTGCCAAGCTCCTCCACAGTCAGTCCAGTCTCCTCCTTGCACTGGTCTGTCAGCTCTAGCGTGTCTGGTTTAATCAGTCGTTGCTGAATCTTTCCCACCTGTCAAGAAAAGCAACTTTTTTTCGGTCACAGCATGCAGCACTCAACAGCTCATTTTCAGTTACGACAAGAAGCAGCCTAACCTGTATCATAAAGCCATGAAGTGCTTGAACTCAACCCAATCTGAACCACACACCTGAACATATTCAGCTATTAAAATGAATTTTTTTAATAAGATAGTGCTGGGTGATATTTAATTTCAGTTTTAATAGGTAATCAAACATATTTATAGATAAAAAGAGAAAAAGTGCTTGAAAGAGCTTTAATAAAAATATGAATACCATCTTTTACCAATTTGTTTGGTTAACTTTTGCAAGAAAACATAGTTAATAACATGCAAAAACAACAACAAAAAATCTTTACAACCATTTAAATTTTATTTAAATAATCAACATAAAAAAAAAAATCAATGTTGTTTCTGTTCCATCTGTTTATCCTGAAATTTCACAACAGTAAAACTACCAGTAACACTTTTTATTAGTTTAAAAACCAGGAAAATGGAGATTCAAGAATGCAGCTTGACAATTAGTTTAAAACATGTTAATACAACTGATTAGTTTTTAGCATTTATTATCATTGCTCCTAAACCTGGCCTTATATACCTATACTTAACTAAATGTTTACCTAAAATAAGGCATGCATTAAATATTCAGCAAGAAAAATAATTTGGCCAAAAAAAAAAGGAATTTGGTCAGTTAAGTGAAAAGTAATTTATGCTTAATAATTATTATTTTTTTACTTAATTACTTTTTTGCTAAATTACTTTAACAATGCGAATTGCTCTGGTATGATGTTAAAAAAACGTAAGATTAAAATTCTAGTTTTAGTAATTGCCTTAAAAAAAAAAACATAATTCATGCAGTGGTGCAAAGAGTGCTAAAAATTGCCCACATTTTTTATTTTCTTCAGCTTCAGTTCGGTCATAAACGATTATTTCAGTGCTCCCTAAAAAAACTTGTGACGTAAATTAAAAAAAATACCGTGATACTGACTGTAAATATCGCCCAGCACTAAATAGTTTAAATCCAACACTTCTGTGAGTGAACTGAACACACCTGCTTTAGATAGACAGACTAATAGCTTGGCTAGCTAGTAGTTATTGTATGAAAACACAAGTCACTCATTTTTAAAGAAGGTGCAATAGCTACAGCTGCAAAGTTACAGTTAGCTAGGTTAGATAGGGCCACACACACACACACACAAAAACACACACACAGACTTTTACACACACACAGACTTTTACACACATTTTCACAGGTCACTCACAAAAACACAGGTTGTAGCCTGCAGACCTCATGGTGCTGACATGTTACCACAAAAGACACGCTTTGTCCTCTCAACCTTAATTAATATCCGTTTCTTTTTCCCTTATTACTTTAATTGTTACATAATAAACTAGCTCACATTCACGTACAGCTTTAGCTCTGTATGTTTCCTACTAAAACTAGCTAATTAAGAGGCCAGTAAAGCGTGTGTTGTTGATAAATGCCAGCTGTCAGTGCAGTGAGGCTTTAGTTATCTAGCTTAGTTTGCTACAACAGGGGCTGTTTGTAGCCTACCTGAGAAAGTAATAGAGATAGATAAAAAAGATAAAAAAAGAGACAAAAAGAGACAGAGAGAGAGAGAGAAACCTCACAACGAGTGAAAAGGTCCGTACCTTCTTCTCATGTAGGTCCACAATTTGCCACACCAACAGAATTATTTCCCTCTCATCCGAACCCAGTTTACCCCCATTTGCACCAGCTGTTGCCCCAAAGAACACCACCAGAGTATCACTGTGCGAAGCCATCAGGGACCACAAGGGTATAAACTACAATTAAGAGCAAAGATCCACAAAAAAAGAACAAAAAAAAGAGAAAAAGAAAAAAAAAACAGAAAAAAACACACACACAGTAACACGAGGGTTCACCTTTTCTCCAAAGTGATAAGAGAAGCAAACAAAAGGTCTGGAAAACTCAATAATAATGGTAAAAGGCGAAGTGTGGAAAAGAGGATTATTTCAGGAGAAGGACACGGCAGAGAGTGCGGCCGGAGACTCTACCTGCTGAGGCTTTTCTATCCAGAGTTACTGGTTGGACTGGTAAAGGAAGGGTGGAAAACACAGCGCTTTCTCTCACGCTAACCCCATAACAAGCCCTCCAGCTCTTTCTCTCTCTACCTTTCCTTTTTTTTTTCTCTCCCTCTACCGGTTACCTGGCTTTGACTCGGCCTCCCAGCTTGGACTCGCTCTCTCTCCCAGGGGAGGCTCTTGATTGGCTGAATACAAAAGGTAAGGGCGGGCCAACCCGGCACAACACCTATGAAACCCAATATGATTGGTCTGTTATGAGCTGAGAGGAAGTAGATGTGGAGAAGGATCCATTTTCTCATGTTTGCTCACCTTTCCAGCTGTACGTGTCCTCCAAACATTCAAACTTCCAAACCTCCAGACCTCCAAACCTTCTGGTCTTTTAGAGATTAAAAATTAAATATAACAAACAAACAGGCTGTGGAATTTAGCTTAATAAGTTAGTGTATTAATAAAAAATTTTTAAAAAGCCAAAATATTTAAATATAGATTGTGGTAAAAAAAAAAAAAAAAGAGGGATTTCAATTCAATTCCCGCCACATTTATTTGCTATTAATACAAGAGAAAAAAAAAATAAAACATTGTATGGGTTTATTGCTGTTTATGGTAGTAAGAAGTAAGAGCGTTCAGTTCAAATCTGTGTAACTTAGCATCATGTATTAGTAAATTACACGTGGGGAGATTTATTTGGTGTAAAAAAGCAATAAAAGGAAAAAAAAAACTAAATGTTTGTGGTCAGTGTAAAAAAATGAATAATTAATATAATATTTTATATAATATATATAATATAATATATATATAATATAATATTATATAATATAATATAATGAATAATATAATATAATATTTTTTTTATCTGAATTTGTTTATGTATGCTTTTGAAGTGAAGAAAAAAAAGGTTTATTGGTTGTGTTTAAAAAATTAGATTTCCTTTCATTTCAGAGGAGAGTTCCTTCAGTTCAAAGCTGTGTAATTTAGCGTCATGTATTAATGATTTACATTTGGGGAGATTTACTTGTTATATAAAAAGCAAAAAAACTATTGAAAAAAAATCTAAATGTTTGTGGTCAGTGTTAAGAAAATGAGAGATTTCTTTCAATTAAATAATAAAAAAAACAATGTTCCATCTAAATTTATTTATATATGCTAAAAGTGAACTATATATATTGGCTGTGTTTAACAAATGAGAGGCTTCCTTCAGTTCAAAGCTGTTTAATTTTAGCTTAATGGCTTAGTGAATTGGGTTTGAGCAGATTTATTTGCTGATATATTTGATGAACTTAACAAAATAACAAAATACTAAATATTTATGGTCAGTGTTAAAAAATAAGCTTTCCTTCCTTAATTCAATTAAACTTTATTGGCATTATACTGATATTAAATATATACTGGGTTGTACAGAACAACAAACAATTGTTAGGCAAGCTTTTCAGTGTCTAACTAGATTCATTTGCTGATGAAATTAACAAAGATAAATAAAATGTTTATATACCATTTTATAAAACAAGAGGGTACTTTAAATTTAGTTAAACAAACTTTATGAGGGCATTTAGCAATGTATTAAAAAGATTTCAGGGAGTTTACTCAGTAATATTACTGAATTATTGTTCCAGGAATGTTCTGAAAATGTGTGATGTAATAATATTGCATACGAGCTGGATGTGCATTTGCACATCTGTGTCAGCAATTAGTGCAACTTTAGGTAGCTGAATGCTTTCATTAGAATAGGTGGGGTCAAAAATGATTTGGACATATGGTGTATATTTGAACCATATCTTAACCTATAATCTATATATATATATATATATATATATATATATATATATATATATATATATATATATATATATATATATATAAAAGCAATGAGTATTCACCCACAGTAATTCATTTTGTACGTGTGTGTGTGTGTGTGTGTGTGTGTGTGTGTGTGTGTGTGTGTGTGTGTGTGTGAGAGAGAGAGCGAGAGCGAGAGAGTGTGTGTGTCAAGTGAAACTTTCAAGTCTGGTTTTCCTCTTCTTTTTTTTTATTTTCTGTCTGCTCAGCAAAAGTAAGTGTTTACTACACTTCACCCATTGATACCGATGTCTGACGCACAGTCTAACATCTTTACAGCTAATACTGAAATAAATGACACCCTCTCACTTCCTTTTTCTTAAGTAATGAAGTAAAGATTGAGGTCTAAATAACAAGATTCAGGGCTAAAGCACATTTCTCCTTATACCAAACCAAAGATAAAAAAACTAAACTACTGAACAAATTCCAAATAATCAGTTGATTTTGCTGTTAATATATGTCGTTGTTTATGACCCCTGACTATAAAGGTTATGATGTGGTATGTGCTGCATTAGCCCCCTTAAACTGGCATAGTATAATTCACACCCTGGGATCTATCAATTCAATTCAATTCAATTTCATTGCCATTATACTGATACAAGGCTTTACAGGACAACAGCACACTGATTTGCACTGTCCATGCTTATAAACAATCATTCATTTCTTCTTGTGCATGTAAAAAGGGAACTAATAGTAACTAATAGAGTTCTGCTAAAGTCAAATGGCTGTTTGTGTGTTTACATTTGTGTAAAATGCTATTAATGCTTCTTAAATATTACTGGATTTTGTATTCTACCCTCTCTTTTACTTACATTGATAATTCTGCATATCTCAGCTTGTCCAGAAATGCATGTCCTTTAAAGGTGGCTAATAAGAACAAATTCCAAAAACAAGATATAAAGATTCTTACATAATGATACTTTAAAGACCTGACCATACCCTACTACGTGTTAACAATGTGATTAAATACTGATTCAATTAAAAGTAACAGAATATAAAGAACGTGAAAAGGAGCAGCTCAGTTGTACTCACTTGTAAAACATGGATAGGTGGGTTACAGGTGGGCATGTGCTATGAGTGGGTGTGTATAAGTGCTTTTAATCCCCCCATCATTACAGACCACCTAATCGTACCCAGTTCTAGGCGCCATGTCCAGTTTTCAGCCTAGACAAAGGCCCATGTATAACTTCTCCTTGTCCAATCACTGCCCCTAATGCGGTCCATCATTGACGACTATATGAGAAGCCAACATAAACCTCTGGAAGAAAGTATCTGGTTCCCAGATAAGTTAAACATGCTCCACATGGGCATATTGTATCTGTTCTGTATCCGAGGTGATGTTTTGCAAAAGCATTGTGGTTCCAAAAAGGCCTTTAGTTGGCCCATAGTTGACTGCCATGGTGATAGGTGACTCATGAATACAAAGCTTAGTCTCTGCCACTCACTTCCTCTCTAACTCAGTCTTGCCTAATAAACCATCTCCATGTCTGAAGAGGGTAGAAATGAGTTTGTTTTTTTTCTAGTAACGATGGCTTTGGCTAAGGTTTGAATCTTTTACTTTGATTTTACTTTGTAGTCTTGATTTAAGTTCAAATTAAGTAAGGGCACTTTCACACATGAAGTCAGTTTCTCTGGTCCGGAGCAGTTTATGAGTATTCGTAGCGTTTTCACCCTCTGTTTGGTTTGTTTTCACACAGGCAAAATCCTTAATTCACCAAAACACAACAAACCACTCTACCATGTTGTCTCCTCTGATTGGTGAGACTTTATTGAATAATTTATTTTGTTCAAACTGAAGATTCTATGTCATGTTGCTCGATAAAAATATGATCCATTGTTTACAGGTTAACGATTAGAAATGCTTAGCAACCTATAGAGTGGCCCTGAAGCTCAAGAGCCGTTGGTGTTGCTATTAACAATAGGAGTCAGATCTATC
This sequence comes from Astyanax mexicanus, assembly GCF_023375975.1. Lineage (NCBI taxonomy): Eukaryota > Metazoa > Chordata > Actinopteri > Characiformes > Acestrorhamphidae > Astyanax > Astyanax mexicanus. The sequence goes on from NC_064430.1 coordinate 8,529,626, forward strand.
TTCTTCAAGTTTTATTTGCAGCAGCATTTAAGGGTATAACTGTGAACCCTTAAATGGAGCTTATGAATCTTGGATAGAGTGTCAACGGGTGATACATAATATGGAATAGATATATACAGAAATAAAGCCTAAGACTACAGAGGAAAAAAAATGTTAAGCAATGGAGTCCAGCGATGTAAGTAATTCTTTGAGGCTAACTGTAAGTGAGTATAATATATCCTTTTTTATTTAATCTAAAGTGTATGTGATTATGAAAATGAGTACTTAATTATATGTAAAAGGCCTGACTGTAAAATGGTGAATATCACTTGAACTTAAAACAATAAGTAAAAAAAAATGGTCCTGAGCTGACAAATACATCAGGTCACTGTTAAATAATTTAGCCATAGGTTGGGTAATTAACATTGCAAATTGGGTAGAAAATGGAATACAAATTAAATAACATTATAATTAAAATAATATACAAGTAATGAAATCTAAGAACAAAAAACAATCCAAGAAAAAAGTACTAACAATGTCCAAAGAAAAGCAAGTAAAACAGTCTGAAAGGTGCAGGTAAACAGAATTGTTTTAAACAATTATGTTGTTGTTAATTTGATGAATTTTTATTTTTATTGTCCATGTCTGCACTGAGGTTTTCAAGATTGTGATCTTGATCATATGGTCAAGAAGATTTACTGTGAAGGCATGGAAAAGTCGTGAAAAGTACATGAACCCTGTGTAGAGTAGCACACAATTCAAACCGTTTGCATAAATGGTATACTATAGTGTACAAAATGAATTTCCAGGTCTGAGTAGAATATGGTACATACTGCTGGTAAAATAAAATAAGAGTTTGGAAACAATGAGGTGGCTGTAGTGAAATGGCCAATAACTTATTAACATTTGAATCCTTTCATGCAGTTTGCCATCAGCAGCCAAAGCCCTGAGAGAGCACAATTGGCCTTGCTCTCTCTGGGTGGGTAGATGGCGCTCTCTCCCCTCATCACTACTAGGGTGATGTCGATAATCACAAGCCGTCTGTGAGCTGATGTATCGGAACCGAGTCACCGAGTTTCCTCTGAGCTCGCTGTGATGCTACTCAGCAATGCTGCATCAGCAGCAGCTCAAAAAGAAGCCGCCACAATCAAACCAAGAATACACTAAAGTGGTCAGGAGTATGAGGTTCATTAACACTGTTGGGAATTGTTGTTGTGATGTCACATTAACCCTTTCAGACACTGCATCCACTTAAAACACTTAAAATGAAGCAGCTAATGAACAAGTTAATAAACCAATAAAACAGTAGAGTTAGATTGGCCCTGTCCACTGCAAAAACACTGCAAAAACAGTAACAGTACTAGAGCCATTGGGAGTAATGTAACAGCTTATATTTACTAATGTAATTAAATGTAATTTACAACACTTTTTAATCATGTTTTTACTGTTTGGACTGATTTATTTGCTATATAGATTTTATAGTAGAATATTAGTCTTCTTTTCTGTGCATTACAGACAAAAAAAAAACATTCATACATTTGTTTCCATCACTGGAGAAAATTCAGGCCTGAAATGGTTAACAAGCATATTTACTTATTTATTGTATAGGATAGGAGCTATTATTCTTTTCTGATTAAATAACTCTTCACACTCATAAAGGCTTTCTGTACAAAATTTAACTGCAGTTCCTTGACTGCAAGTTACACAAAGCAGTTCACAATTCCCCTTTTCTCACTCATCTGTTGGATAGAAAAACACACTCACATGTTGCAACGCAGTGGAAAAAAGTTAAAGCCGATGTTGAAACGCTGAAACAGGCAGACTACTGAAGAAGGCAGTGACGTGCAGATGAGCTAAAAAATTAGAAGGAGCTGATGGAGCACTTTATCACACAGGCTGGAGGGACTAGAATGAACTGAATGAGAACTGCTATAGAAAAGATGTCGTCTCTCAGTCTTGCTGCTGTCTGTATGTTCCAGAAAACAAAAATACTGTATATCATTATTCTGAAATAGAACAGCAACAGCAAAATGCATGGCTTGGAAATTCACTGAAATGTATTCAAACCCGATATTTAGAAACGCACAGTTTGTGTTGGTCATTCTCTAGTTCTTTATCATTTGCCTTAAGATGTTTCTCACAGGATGCTATTGGTCCAGCAGTAACACTGAGATGTAACACTCCACAAGCACCGCTGTGTCTGCCACAATGCATTTACCAGTGCATCTCAAATAACAAATAACTAGGATATCCTTAAAATGTTACTTTATTTCAGTAATTCAGTTGACACTCAGATTGATCCATTTTAAGTGTTTATTTATTTTATTGTTGATGATTATGGCTTACAGCCAATGAAAACCCAAAAATCAGTGTCTCAGAATATTAGAATATTATATAAGACCAACTGGTACTTTTGTCAGTGTGGGCAGAGTGCCAAGTCCTGCAGGAAAATGAAATCCGCATCTCCATAAAAGTTGTCAGCAAAGGGAAGCATGAAGTGCTGTAGGATTTTCTGGGAAAACACTGCACTGACTTCGGACACCAGCAGATGACATGTCTCTCCAAACCATCACTGATTGGTGGAAACTTCACACTAGACCTCAAGCAGCTTGGACTGTGTGTCTCTCCACTCTTCCTCCAGACTCTGCTCCCTTGATTTACAAATTAAATGCAAAATTTACAGATGATCAGCTTTCAAACACAGTATTTTCAATGGGATGTGTGTGCAGTAAACAGTGTTGCGTGTCAGTGTACACTGCACATACGGCGGGCGATCAGTGTGAAAACAGCTTAGCATGGAGCATCATTAGATCATAGCTGTAGTAAGTTATTTGTGTAATAAATCTAATTGAACTGCATCTGGACATCGATTCAGTGCAAATATTAGGACTGTATTTAACATATTTGAGTCAGATTGAGACGAGATCACATTCTCACCAAAAACTTTTTTTTTTTTTTTTTTTTTTACAATTTTAACATTTTATTTCAAATTGTCTCCCATTTGTCTCCCAATTTATCTGGCCAATTGTCCTACAGCTGCCTTCTTCGACACATGTGAAGTCAGGCTCCGCCTCTTTTCCAACTGCTGCTGATGCAGCATTATTGGAGGTAAGCGCAGCGACCTAGGAGTGATGAGGGGAAATGGCGCCATCTACCCACCCAGAGAGAGCAAGGGCAATTGTGCTAAATCTCTGCTGAGATTAAGAATTTGTAAATTGGCGACTTGCATAGTGTATTACATAGGGTGTAGTGTAAAATTCGGGATCAGACCTTTGTCTAGATGGAAACTTAATTTTCTTTAAATATGCAGACAGGTCCTTACTCCCTCACAGTGCTAGACAGCACACATTCGATCACGTTTAGCTGCACGGTGACACTGCATTATGACAGAGCTTCATGTGACTTGGTAGAAGCACATGCTAGGTTTCGCCTTTCCAACCCTTGTGTCATAGTAACCATGTGATTACAGGAGTTCTAAGCACTGTCTGGGAATTGGAAATAGACTAAAATATCACAGTGAAACCCTGTTTTTTCTCTGTGACTGCATTGAAGGAGGCAGTAATCACTGAATCAAGAGGTTAAATATGATAACATTTATTAAACCTTTAAAACAGAACATCAAACAAAGCTCTTTTTCTGTGGAATAAACATCACTGCAGTTCCACAGGCTAGACAAGATTATACTTCACTTCCTACACGTGACGACAAAAATATATACACACACTTTATCCTCTTCAGGATACACACGTTTCAAACATCTAAAAAACTTTACTTATTCCAAACAAAACAACAGAAGAAGTTTTACTTGCACCAATTTGATTCTGCATGTTCTCCTCGTAAATCCTTCTTCAGTCCAATCCAAGGCTTACAATATGTCTATAAAGAAATATATATATATAATGTACATACCATATACACAGTTAAGCCACAATATTATGAACACCTTTTTTCGTTTCTACAATCGTATGTGCACATTGTATACATCGTAAGGCACTTTTTATTTATTTATAATTAGAGACTGCATAATTAGAATAGGTATTTTTTGGATTATACTTGGTAATACATTCTTAGCACTGGAGTGTACTAATTGTACGAATGGATCAGTCACAGCTGCAGTGCTGCTGGAGTTTTTAAACACTGTGTTTAATCACTCACTGTCCTCCACTCTATTACACAATCCTACCTACAGCTGAAACACCTTACAGATAAAGTAAAGTCAGAGACAGAAGCTCTGGATCTGTTCCTGCACAGTTTACAGTGTTGCTCCTCCTCTAGTCCTTCATCAGTGCTCACAGGACTCTGGTGACAAACTTTTTGATCAAGGGAAGATTCTGAAGCACCTAGAATAAAATAACTAAATGATGTGGGGTTGATGCTGCAGTTGGTCTGCAGGTTTAGGTTCAGCAACACTATGTGCTGAAAGAATGAGGTCAGCTGACCTCAATACCTGAATATACTGAATATAGACCAGGTTATTCCATCAATGGATTTGATTTTTTCTTTTTCCCTGATGGCACGGCCATATTCCAAGATGACAATGTCAGGATTCATGGGTCTGGAATTGTGAAAGAGTTCAGGGTTCAGGGAGCATGAGATCATCATTTTCACACATGGATTAAGAGAGTTCGGCAAGGAGTCCAGATCTTAACCTCATTGAGAATCTTTGGGATGTGCTGGATGGAGAAGTGCTGCTTTGTGCAGTGGTAAATAAAGAAAAGTCTGCCCAATCTGTGTGTGAGTGTATAGGAACATTCAAGTAGGAGTGATGGATGAATAGGATGGTTATGGGTTTAATAATAGTGTTAGTGGTGTGTTAAAGATCTGTGTGTGAGAGATGATGACGTTACTGATATAAGAGGTTGTTTAGTACTGACCACTTTCTTACAAAGGTGCTTTTTAATAAATAAGGGGTCTCCAACCCTGGTCCTAAATCCCATCCCGAAGGATCCCTTGCTATCCTGCTCTAACAGACCACAGAGAAGTGGTTATTAAAGAGTAGAAACCAGGAATGGATACAAAAAATGGATGCACTGACTGGAAAGGGCTGTTCACACCCACTACACATGATCTGTAAAGCCTGGATCAAATTACACAATGTTTTCATCAGGAGTCGTCAGGTTGTTTGTTCTGTACTCGCAAGTCTTTCAGTTTTTGCGGTTTTCAAATTACATGACTTCTTAGCTCATTTGGCTGCCCTCCAAAAATGTGTTTAGTCACGAGTACGTTTGAAAAAAAAAATGCACGTGAGAACTAGTGATGCCATGCACAATCTACATCGACACGTTTGACATGGGGTTCTCTTTCTACACTATACTCTTGGCTGTAGGTAGTCACTGCATTTGACTATAGACTTGACAGTTGCCAGCTGGTCTAGATATTAAACCTGCAAGATTTTTCTAAAGTATCTGTGACAGATTTTAGCAGTTCACACTACACAACTGAGGTTTTAATGGTGATCTACACAAAACGAAGCTGAACTAAGATTAAAGAACTTTACTACGCATTAACTTTGGTTTGTTTGTGGTGAGAAGTTGGTTGGTTGTTAGGGTTTTATCGCCACTCCAGCACAAATTTGGCTATTTGTGGCATACACTTGGTTTTATATGTGTAGATATGGTACAGTTGATTCAAAGATTACATAAGTCACTACATATGTGTCAAATTTGATGTTTAAGGTTAAGATGCAATAAAAACTTTAAAATCTTTCCTGGTGGGTTTTTTCGAAAAAGGTTCTTTATGTTCTTTTCTTGATAGTAAAATTTTCTTATATGGTTATGGGCTGGACAGTCGATGAGGATGTGTTTTTGTGGTGAGAACATGATCCAATCTTGCCAATCAATGTTTGAGTTGACTGGATATTTCTGGTTGATTGACTCTTCTCAGTCAAGCGGTGCTTGAGGTGTTTAAAAACTCAAGCATAACTGCTGCTGTGTTTGGTTTACTCACTTGTACCATCACAACACAAGCTAACACCTCATACACCACCACAAAGTGATCCTAAATGCTCAGCTGATCTGAGAAAACTTAGAAAAAGGAGTGTAGAATCAAGGAGGTAGTCATAATATTCTGACTCGACTGTGTATTTTAGATATAATTACTTTTTACATACTCAGTACTTTAGTAGTCCAACTCAGTTCCTTCACACACTCTGTTGGTGTGCAGCATTGTTGCATATGTCCACCAGCAGATCGATCTGTGCTTTGGACTCTGTGCAGCACTGAGAGGTGGTGGTGTGGGAGCTCTGCCTCCGGGAGATGAAGGAGCGCTCTTTGTTGGCCTCGCCCGTGGCTGTGCTGGACAGGTGGCGGAACAGCTTCTGGATGCCCGTGTCCCTCAGCGAGCTGCGGAAGTTCCTCGCCGCAAAAACGTACAGGATGGGGTTGACTGTGCTGCTGATGAACACCAGAGCTCCTGCCACAAAGGTCATGGCTTCCACTGCATGATGGAGGGTTTGGGCTTCCTAGGAGTCGAGATGATGAAAGTGTTTTATTAAATGTTATTGTGATTTATTATGTTGCAATATGTATTTTTGAGTATATCCTTGTTATTGTAAATATTTATTTTTTTCTTTTTTTTAATTAATTGTTTAATTATTTTACAATATACAACATAATTCAATGCAAATACAATTCTACATAGTCCTTTTTCCAGTATTTTGCATTATTCACATACATTTTATAGCAGTATATAAAAACTAGGGGTGGACGATATGGATCTAAAATAATATCACGATATTTCATGTTTTTTTTTACGATAACGATACTTTTGGCGATATGACAAAACACTTAATTAGAAAACATTTTTAGAATTGTATTATTGCATGCAATATGATATGTCTAACTGAGATATTAAAAAATATATTTCAGGGTATAATATCGTTCACGATATAAACATTTTTTGCCGATATTATCACGTACGATACGATATGGCACACCCTTAATAAAAACTACAAAAAATACAAAGATAACAGAATGATTAAAATAATTGCAATAAAAGCAAAATGTCCACTACCGAATGAATCACAGTCACATACCCACTGAGCATTTAAAAAGAAATGTACAGATAAGAGATGGACCAAAAAAGGAAACCAATAAGTACTGGTAATACACACAGTAATATTCCTTACTGTATAATTAGATGCACAACAGGGCCCCACCGCTTAGTGAAAATCCATTTTTAAAGCCTTAGTGTATGTGCTAATTGTTCCATCTGATACATTTTCAATATTTCTAGGTAATAAAATAAGACAGCTAAGACTGAAGTAGATAATTATTGCAAATACACAGACATAAAGTACAATAGACAGAGCCTTGAGTAAAAGTACTCTAAGAGCTCAATGAAAAACCTGACAATAGAAATTGAAGTGTTCTTTAAACGCCATACTTAAGTAAAAGTACTAAAGTATTCAACATTTTCTGTATTTAAGTATTGCTTAAGTAGTTTATTATAAAATGTAGTGAAATACTGAAAATAAAAGTACAGTACTGTGTTATTAGTGTAGTTTTCACAGAAAGTAAGAAAGAAGTTCTCAGAGTTAAAAGGCAGAACAGGACCCTTTATCAAACCCAGTGAGACAGTGCAGAGCATCTACTACTCTGACTTTAGTGATAATGTGGCTTTAGAATGATTCCTAACATTTTTATAATTGTTATGAGTAACTATGTGGCACATAAAAAAATATCGGATTAAAATTAGATGAAACTGAAGTAAAAATGGAAGAAGGAAGAAAATTAATACTCCAGTAGATACAGATACAGATTTTCCATTGCTGTTTTGTTGGTGGATTCTGCCAATTCTAGTAAAAAGCCAAAATTGTGTTTATTGGTTTATTAGCTGTTTTATTTTTTATTTACTGCATTTTACTATTTCCATTGGCATTAATTAGAATACACAATTACACAATTCATAATCACATTTTTTTCCCTCTTGTTCTTCACATTACTACTATCATTATTATCATTTGTCTTCCAGACTTGTATTACTTTTATTAAGTATCCCCTTCTCCAGGCATTGCAAAAGGATTTTTGACTTTTTTTTTTGATAATAGTGGAACCCCTTTTTGTGCTAAATAAATGTTTACAAAACATTCTTTTTAAAGAAACACATAGAGGAGGTTCTTTTTGCTTGTATAATATAATTTATTTATCTAAACAAATTACCAATTACACTTTTCACTGGTTCTTTAAGTTGTTTTGCTCAGTAATGCTTTTATATAATGGAGAAGCACAATCTTTACTAAAAACCTTGAAGAACTTTTTTCTAGAATCCTAAAGGCATGTAAAATGATTACCTTTACTCTTAAATGTCATGTACTTCAAGTAATGAAATGCTGTATTTTTCTCACATCATCCATCCTTACCTCAGACTTCTCCTCGAGTGTGAGGTGCACCAGAGACAGTAGGTTTCCGATATGATGTGGGATCCAGCAGAGGGCGAACAGCACCACCACGCTGGCGATCAGCATCGTGGACTTCTTCTTGGACCGGAGGTTCATCTGCGCAATGCGGCTGAAGAGGCAACCATAGCAGACCACCAGGATGAAGAAGGGGATCACAAAGCCAATCAGAGACTCCAAAAGCAGGATCGCAGCCTCCTGTGAGGTGGACTCGTAATAACGATACAGGCACTGATTTTCCCCCAGGTCATCGCCCAACACCTGGGTGACTATCACAGGGATGCTCAGAAGAAACGAGGACACCCACACCACTAGGAGGACCTTCCTCAGAGCCTGCTTCCTCCTCCAGCTGGCCGAGGCGAAAGGGTAGCGGACGGCCAGGAAGCGCTCCAGGCTCATGATGGTGATGAGGAAGACGCTGGCGTACATGCAGGCGTTGATGATGTACGCCATGGCCTTGCAGACCACCTCGCCGAAGACCCAAGAACGAGCCAGGGAGTAAATCCACAGAGGCAGAGTGATCAGCACCAGCAGGTCAGCGATAGCCAGGTGTAGGATGAGCATCACAGTGTGTGAACGCTTCTTCACATGCTTTAAGATGGTCCAAACCACCATCAGATTCCCAGGAACCCCCAGTACAAAGCATATAGCCAGAATCACACAGGCCCCCGCTAACCCAGCATGACCCCCATCATCCTCCTCTTCCTCCTGCTGCTGCTTTATCGCCCAAAAACTGCTGCCGTTCATGCTTTCTCCAGAGGAAAGAACACCCCACCAGCCACGACTCACTCACACATCTGAACCGAGAGCGGTGAGAGCAGACTGCATAAAGGCAGTAGCACTTCCTCTTCAGAGAGCAAACACAGGAAAGAAGCACTTTTTCTCAGGAAAGACGAATGCAAGAGTCAGACAGAGAGAACCACCAAAACCCAGTGTTGCAAACTTCAGTAAAAAAAGAAAAAAAAAAATTCTATAGAAATCAATGATCTTTTGAGTGATTGTTTTAGTGATTTGTTTCCATCCACCAGTTGATGACAACCCTGATAATTGATGATCAAGTCAAGATTCTTCACCCTCATTCTCACTGCTTATAAAAACTTTGATTTTCTTTGGGTAACCAAAGTTGCTTTGTCAATGGTAGAGGTCTCCAACCCTGGTCCTGAATCCTGAAGGACCCCCTGCTCCTGCACATTTTGCTGTTTATCCTGCTCTAACCCACTACTGCACTGCAAAAAATGAAATCTTGCCATGTGAAATTATCAACGCAAATTTCAAGGGAATACTTTTTTCCCTCTGATAAGATTTGTTGTAATTGTAATATTGTTTTACTTATTTTAGGAATACTGATCTTATTTAGTCTTAGTTAAAATTTACTCCGTATTTTAAGTCATTTAAACTAAAATTTGCACAAAAATAAGGGATTTTGGTTTGATTTGAGTTTTGATTGATTTTACTATACTCATTTAGAGACTTTGCGATTGCTTATTTTAAGAACTCTTACTAAGAAAAATTTGCTCACCCCATTGGCAGATTTGCTTTGCTTAACTTAATTTTGTCTAGTTTTTGCTGATGGATTTTTTTGAAGTGTGAGAAGATTAAAGAGTATTAAAGAGTACAAATCAAACAATGGATATAAATGGCTGTTCAAACCCAATCTACATGATTGGAAATGCCTGGGAAATAGAAACAAAAATTATGGTTTTCAAATTTTTTAATCAAACAAAAATCATGCAAAAGTATTCAGCCCTCTATTTTCAAACCCCTAAATGAAATCCAAAAAGAATCTGTCCACAGGACAACTGTAAGCAACATGGAATGTGGAAGAATGTGCTGTGGTTGGATGAGATCAAACTTTGAGAACTTTATGGACTAAATGCAAATCATGTTGTGTGATGGAAAACTAACTCTGCTTATAATTCCGAACACATGTGGTGAAACATGGTGGTGGCAGCATCATGATGTGGGGATGCTTTTCTTCAGCAGGGACAGAAAAGCTGGTCAGAGTTGATGGATGGAGCTAAATACAGCGCAAAAGACTTGAGACTGGGAAGGAGATTCACCTTCTAGCAAGACAATGACCCTAAACATACAGACAGAGCTACAGTGGAATGGTTTAGATCCATTCTGACCTAAATACCATTGAGCTCTTGTGGCAAGATATGAAAATTGCTGTACACAGATACTCTCCTGATTTACTACCCAGATTATTACTACAAATATGAACTAATGTCATCTCTGTTGCTGGTTTATGCTAAGCTGTCTTTAAAATGTGTTTGAAAGCGAAAAGGCAAATTGTCCATGTTTAGTTTGAAAGCAGCTTCACACTGCACAACTATACGTACTGGTCTGGAACAGAAGACCCCTATGCTGTATTCACTTTCTTGATCCTGCAGAGGAAAGCTTTGACCAATCAGAGGAGTAAAAACGTGCTCATGATGCGTTTAGGTTTCAGACCAGAGAAACAAACTACAGGTGTGAAAAATGCTTTTTAGTGGGTTTTTAGACTGGCTTCCTTCATGCTTTTGGAGCTAAGAGCAGAAGTGTGTAAATGGAGTAGCTACTCCCATCTCAGTCATTTATACCAAGATTTCTTAATTCTCTGCAAACCAGACATATATTTTAACATTTGTTGCCTAAGTAAAACTAACTTTATCCTAACTGGACTTTACAGAGTGATTAAACATCACACTGCACACTTTCTTTTTCTAGTGAAGATGACACTTACATTCTTCTTCGAAATAAGGGCCTGTTCAGTTTGACAACATACCATCATTTTTTTTGTCACACATTTTGCAATTCCAAAGAAATATATGGTTTGCTTTAAGTCACAGTTCTTAGAAACGTAAAAAAAAAACTCTACACTAATGTATTTTATCCTACACTCCTAGACGACCATCTCCCTCACCCAATCACCATCTGCGTCTGTACTGAACACATGATGTTTACTACTTCTTGTTTTTTTCAAGGATAGTTCAGAGAATTGAGAAGTACTTATAGTTTTGATTCAGGCTACTATTAGCAGAACCTTGAACTGAAAGTGATATTATTTTGACATGATGGTTGTTTGTTTTGTTAGTAAAATGTGGGAAAATAAATAAATTACCAAAATTATGAAGTAAGACTAAAATTATTATTATTTTTTTTTACAAATATCCCACTTTTATAATTCAGTGTTGAATAATGTTTCGTATTCGAAAGATGAATCCACATTGATATTGCAACGTTATTTCAACGACTTACTTTTAATAAACTTAAAACATTTAATAAACTATAGATTGTGTTTTGTTTTTAATTCACATTTTACACTTTTAAAAAGTGTGCTTCTTCAAGGGTTTAGTAAAAATAAATCTGTATAGAATTATCAACACTCAATAAATCATTTACATGCTCAAACACATTTTCCTCAGATTAAAGCAGAATACAAGTTTAAGTTTGTCCACAAAACTTAATTTTAGACCTTCTTTCTTTTATTGGAATCAAGATTTTATTGAACGTTTTGTAGATAACAGATGTAACAATATAGTGCATTACAAAAACAGACAATGTTTTACTATCCCTTTTAAATCCCATCTACACCCATCCCACCCCACCCAACCACCACACATATACACAATATATACATAAAACAGACAATGTCTATTGCTAAAAAGTGATCATGATAATAGAAGGATCTTTACATCTTTAATTCCATTTAGCCATAATCCTCATTATATGTGGATTTGCTCTACTGACTCTATAGCTGACGATAATTCTAATTAAAGAATATCTAAAAAGGAATGTAACCAGTGTGTAACAGAAAGCGAATGGGGCAAAAGCCAGCATTGAACAATAATATTTTTTTTATGTTAAAACTACAACCGCATCAAGGCACCGCATCAAGGTGCTGTTACCCAACCAGAGGCGATACGTTTGCATGCCATAAATGTTGAGGAGTAGGAGCCAAAATCCTGACGTTCTTCCCCGCCCACTCTCCTCCTCCACAGAAATTAAAATCACACCCACAAAAAGCGCCTCACAGAGCTTCATTCATACTAAAGATCACTGCAAAATTAATATTCAGTCAGACAGTCTCAACTTATTTTTCCTAATTTTGAATTATATACAAACTCATTGTAACAAACACTGTGTTTAAAAACACCAGCAGCACTGCTGTGTCTAATCTATTTTCACCAGCACAAAGGTGTAAATGAGCCGTGCTGAAAAAAAAAAAAAAGGCATGCAGATAGACAGATGCAGATCTATAGTCTGTTATTATACTGTAAAACTACAAAGTGCTCCTATATAAGCAGTGGAGCTGAAAAAATTGGGTCATAGTGTAACACTCAATCAGTGTAGACAACACACACTACAGGATGATCTGGGAAGATGATCATTTGGAATCAACCTGAAATCAGAAGACCTGAAAGGCCCGATTATCCTGTATCATTGGCCAGGCATTAAGAGGATATTATCAAGGTCTTTCAAAGTGATGATCAGGTAAAAAAAGAAAAAAAAAAGAGAAGCACACCAATCCATTGATTGGCAAGTCTATGAAATGTTATGAGATATTGGTGCCCTTGTTATAACAGTTCTCAGTACTTTTCGGCACACCTCAAACATCAGAAGAAGTGTTCTCTTTGTTCATGCCATTATCAGAGCAGTCTGGAGTCTGGAGCTCCTTCTCTTTCACTTGGGCCGCCACATGTGATGTCACTTCCTGGAAGAGCTTGGCCATTGCTGACCTCCTCAGACCACCCTGGAAGTTTCTGGCGGCAAAAGCGTACAGCATTGGGTTGACGGAGCTGCTGATGAAGGCCAGTGCTCCGACAATGAACAGCACCACATTCGGGACCAGATACTGTTCATCAGAGGGATCTATAAGCAGGTGTGCTATGTTAGCGACGTTGACAACATGGTGGGGCAGCCAGCAGAGAGCGAAGGCCACCACCACGCTGCCTATGAGAAATGCAGACTTCTGCTTATTCCGGCTCTGTATCTGCCGAAGCTGAGATGCCACCTGGCAATAGCAGACGGCCAGGATAAAGAAAGGAATGACAAAGCCCACCAAGGTCTGCAAACAGCCACAAAAGACCTCGAAAGGCACAGAGCTGTACTCTGTAGAGTCGCAGTGCTGCGTGCCATCTTCAGTTTCTTCAAAATCCTGCGCAAGGAAAGCTGGAATCCCCAGAACAAGCGCCAAGACCCAGACCCCACCCAGAGCTCGGTGCATGACGTAGCTGGTTTTCCACTGCAGCATCTTGAAAGGGTAGCGGACTGCCAGGAATCGCTCCACACTCATGATGGTGATGAGGAAGACACTGGCGTACATGCAGGCATGGATGATGTACACCATTGCCTTGCACGTAACCTGGCCAAACACCCAGGAATAAGCCAAAGAGTAAATCCACAGCGGCAGAGTGACCAGCACCATCAGGTCAGCAACAGACAGGTGCAGGATGAGCAGCACAGTGTGTGAACGCTGTTTCACGTGCTGCAGGATCGTCCAGACCACCAGCAAGTTCCCTGGAACTCCCACCACGAAGCACACAGCCAGGATAGAGCAGGCCACCACAGTCCCACCGTCCCATTCGGACCATTCATCCTCTAAGACTGTACCGTTCCTGACAGACAGAGAGCTGCTGCTCATGTTTGCGTCTGACCTCCTGACGACTGACAGCAGTTAAGAAACTGAGGGCAGATGGGATTTACATTAGCAACCAGAAGGAACCAGAACCACTTACTTCTCCAAATTACTGCATCAACAGCAGAAACAAAAGAAAAAAATAAAATAAAAGTAAAAGTGTAGTCAGTCTAGTCAGACTAGGACAAATGTGAAACTTCCACACATCAACTACTTAACTTAATAATACAACCATTTACAGTCCAAAAACACTATGATCTCCATGTCTGGTTTCTCTACTCCAGTCATGTTCACTCACCCCACATATTCTACCTTGAATAAAACAACACACTTTAAGAGCTAACGCCTGATAAGAATGCTGGTCTCACCACTGGGCCCTTTTTGTTGTTACAGATGCAAGTGTTTTATTTAATTTCACAATTTAAGCCACCTGATTTCCTTTAAGCATTACAGCATAGATAAAAAAAACACCAAACAAGCCCAAAAAGAAAAAGAAACAAGACAGTATTTGACAACAAAATATTGTGATATGATATGAAAGATATTTCCTTACACCCAGATCAATAGACCACTGAAGTCATGGGTCATTCTGTAGTCCTCGTATGGCTTTCTTGTCTTAGTGGTTTTTACTGGTCTCTGTCACATTCTGTGGTAAATAAATCTCTTCAGAACACTGTATGTTCCTAAATATCAATAGATCGTCTGAATTCTGAGACCGTTTAAGAGTTGTAATGAGAAAAATGCTAATTAAGTGTCACCGGGGAAAGGACGCACACCAAATGACAAAATAACTTTTTTTTTTCCGGGTATTTTATTCTGATTAAATTGTACTCAAAACAATAAAAATAAAAATGAATACACTGTAAAAACCCTAACTAAGAACACACTAGCGCAGAAAAACAGGGCAAAAGAGTCTAAAACCGGAGAGGGTGCGCATTTCTAGCGCAGAAAAACAGGGCAAAAGGTCTAAAACAGGAGAAGGTGCGCATTTCTAGTGCATAAAAACGAGGCAAAGAGTCTAAAAGTTGCCGTAATTAAGGAGTTTAATATTAAGAGACATCATGAAATTCAACATCAATTTGAAAAATCTTAGTTTACACAACACTAATAAACTAATAAAGATAGTTCGTCAAGTAAAATGGTGTGTAAATGAAATAATCAGTAAAATGTATTATTTAAAGTGGTATATTTTATTATTTGTTTTATTACAGAGTCTTTGGCCTGTGACCTCAAATATATTTCTCCTTTTGGCCCCCAACAAAAAAAGTTTGGACACCGCAGCCCTAAACTAAAACACATTAGCTGTGAAAAAACGGCAGCCCAGTCCACTGGGCTCTCCCTCCCTGCAAACATCACTGCGGTGCCCCTGCCAAAGAACCACTTCCATTTTTTAATATTATTTTAATTTAATAGCATTTTTCAAAACTGAGCCGGGAATAGAGTCAGCTAAAATCAGGGGGTTTAGTGGCCCTTTGATCACTGTCTGATTTTTGGTTATAAATGTGTCTTTTGCTGGCCCCTCGTGGACAAAACAAGAATTCATACATACAATTAACCAACACCAAATTCACACTAGACCTCGAGCAGTTTGGACTGTGTGTCTCTCCACTCTTCCTCCAGACTCTGTTCCCTTATTTTACAAATGAAATATAAAATTTACTGATGATCAGTGATGGTTTGGAGAGACATGTCATCTGCTGGTGTTGATCCACTGTGTTTTATTATCAAGTCTAAAGTCAGTGCAGTTTTGTTTTCCCACAGAATCTTACAGCACTTCATGCTTCCCTCCGCTACTGACAACTTTTATAGAGATGCAGATTTCATTTTCCAGCAGAATTTGGCACACTGCCCGCAATGTCAAAAGTATCAATTGGTCTTATATATTATTCTAATTTTCTGAGACACTTTTGCATTTTAATTGGCTGTAAGCCATAATCATCAATAATAAAATAAATAAATGCTTAAAATAGATCACTATGTGTGTAATACATCTATATAATATATGGGTTTCACAATTTCAACTGAATTACTGAAATAAAGTAACTAATACAATA
Source organism: Astyanax mexicanus (assembly GCF_023375975.1). NCBI lineage: Eukaryota > Metazoa > Chordata > Actinopteri > Characiformes > Acestrorhamphidae > Astyanax > Astyanax mexicanus. The sequence continues at coordinate 8,545,674 of NC_064430.1, forward strand.
ATTTTATATATATATATATGTATATTGTGAGTTCAAGCAGCATTTCACGAGTTCCTCATTCAGCCACTAGATGGCACAACAGGCCTCGTGTATTATTGATAACTATAGATTATATGATTAGCCTTTTCAGGATATAGATATTTGGGTTGAAAAAAAAAAATATATATATGATATGTTATATATCTCTCGTCTGAAAGCTTGTGTTTTCACATATTACAGGTTTATTTAAATTTCAATTAAGGATGATTCTGGTGTAGAATACACATCAATAACACAAAGAAAAACACTGATCAGCCAGCATTTGTTTGTTTCTTTAGTTTTTTTTTTATTGATACACTACATCAGAAGAGCCTAGAATGCAAAGTTTTCCATTTGGATAATTTCAAAAAGCACTGCAGTCTTAAAAATTACAAAAGGTTTAAAATACAAAATGTACAAGAAATGACAATACAAGGCTCTGTAAACAGCAGCTCAACTTGTATTTCCCTTTTATTTTACAAAATTATATATATATATAATTTTACTTTACAAAATTATATATATACGTGTATTTCCCCCCAGCTTTAGGAATGACATCCATCATTTCAGAGTATCAAAAATAGAGTTCTAGAGTCTGTGTTGTCATCTGTGTGTAAAGTGGGAACACGTTGTTCGGTCTTTGGTTTTGAAGAAGGGGAACGAAAGCGTGTGCTTGGCGGGAGCGCTGGTTTCAGTCCCAGAATTCCCAGGTTTTTCCTCGCTTTGCCCTCCTATTGCAGATGAATTAGAAATCGCTATTTCCTATATCAAACCCAAACATTCAAACCACGTCTGTAGAGCAAACACAAGTTAAGGCTTTCCTACTGTAAAATAGTTTAAATTAAATAGTCAGAGTGGCGCTGAAATCACCTGTCATTACATGGGTTTACATACACCAAAGAACTACATATATATATTTATTTATATTTATATATAGAGACTTTATGTATAAATGCAAGAGCTGAATAACAAACATATCTGCTACTTCTATTTGATGCCAGATATTGCGTCTTCACTCTACTGTCTGTCTTTGCATAGCCTGAACGCATCTGAATGTGCTTTCCACTGAAATTTAAACAGGAGTTTCAAACAACCACTACACTCATCTCTTCAAAATAAAAGCCCTACAGAAGAACCACTTTTGGTTCCATAAACAAATATTTAAAAAATAAGTAAAAATGGTTCTTCGCACTTGAAAAATGGATCCTCATACAACCAAAGTGGTCATTTTATTTTATATAATTTGTTGAACTTTTATTTTAAAGAGTTTTCCTACAGGTTAACGGATACTCGCTGACACAAACATGCTCATACACATTTAAACACACACACAGTTAAGACAATCTCTCTAGGCCTTTAAAAGGCAGGAGTACACACACACACAAACACACATACACAGTACCAGTCAAATGTTTGGACACATATTTTTCTTTATTTTTATTGTTTGATTGATATTTTTTGCACTATAAGGCCCACCTAAAATCCTTTAATTTTCCCAAAAATCTACAGTGCTATATAATTCGGTGCACCTTATGTATGAATTTTTACCAGGAGTGTTAGCATTAGCTATACAGAGGTAAGTATTATCGGCCTGGAGCCTGCTGCTAACCCTGGCTAGCACTGCTGCAGTAGCATTAGCATTAACCATAGGTGAGTATATTGGACTGTAACCTGTGTGTTTACCTTGTTAAAACAAGCTACATGGGACAAACCGCTAGCTAATAGCACTCAGGCTTACCAGAACACTCAGGGTTCCTCAGTGTAGCGCTGTCAGGCAGCGTTATGTCCTGCTAGTGGTAGATGTTAGCTGCTAATGCTAAGCTTACTGTGAATAAACGGAAGCACTTTACTCACCCAAATAAACAGTTTTGAGGAGAGGAATCTGTGTAGATTAACATCCAGTGCGGATTTGACTTTAAAAGAAAAAAAGGTGTTTTTTTTTTATTACAGTTTTGTTTACTTAGCTTAGCTTAGCTTTAATTATCCACCACCCAGGTCCAAGACCTGCTGAATTAGAAGGAAAACATGGGGACACCCCTGTTCCTTACTAGTGTCGCATAATGCACCTTAACAGACCAGAAAATAGATTTTTTTTTTGATAGTGCTCCTTATAATACGATGCGCCTTATAGTGCAAAAAATACAGTAAATTAAACAAGTGTTAATCAAGCCAAATATGTTTAATACATAGCACATTTTGCTCCCTCGTGGCTGATTCTCTCAGCCAGTGGTGGTTCTCCATCTGTTTTAAAGGAGTTCTAGAGGTGCTGAGCTCTAATAGTTAACTGTTTTTCCTTCACTCTGATCTCCAAATCAATCGTCCCAAACCATTTGGGTTGGGTGTTCATATCGAATGTTTATGAAGGCCAAACATGTCCTTCATAGTTTTTAAGTATTTAATATTCATTTACAATGTAGTAAATAATACAAAATACAGATTTGTCCAAACTTTTGACTAATACTGTACATACATACAGTCCTCTCATGTAGAAAACAAAAAGCCTGGCATACTATCCTACAGTAAAGCTGCTCTATAGCATCTATGTCTAGAGGCATCAAGGTTTATTTTTTTCTTTTTCTGTTTTTTAAAGGCAACAGGCAGGTTTTAGTGCATAGCAGATCTCTCTTTTTCATTTTTCCACTTAAATCACCAACAGTCAGTAATACCTCTAAGTCTCAAAGACCTCAAAAAAAAAGAAAATCTGTTAAGTGGCTGTACCAGTTTCCTTAAAATAGAAAAATATACACACCATCCTTATTCCATTCACATCCGAGCATTTCTTAAGGCAAGGAGCCAATACCATTCCTCACAGAGTCGTTTCCATCAAACCCAGATACAGGTAATTCTGCTCAAAGTAAAGCTCTCACAGAGAAATAGCACCCAGTCAGTTCAGCCAGAGTTTTTAGACCCTTTCAGAGTCTTGATGTAAAAATTTCAAATTAGTTCTCAGACCCTCAGTGTCCTGTGGGCTGGCTGTACTTGCCATGTTGTCCATACAGTGCTGCGTGATCTTGAAACCACCCTTCATTCATGTTTTTAAATGAACTTCTAGTCAAAATGGTCATTAAGAACAAGCTTCTCTTTTTTCTGATACATTTTTTTAATAAAATACAAGAAGAGATTAAATAAATTAAATAGCCTAGACATATTTTTTGTATATTTAAACTGCAACTTTTTTACTGTTTTTACTGAACACATAATATCCTTGCAGACTAACCAACGAAGCAAAAAATCATTTGCAGTCATGCTGTTTCAGTCATGAATTCAACAATTCAACTTCAGCAGTGCAATTTTAGTAATACATTTACCTCAGTAGGTAAATCTATTCTACTCAAAAATGTACCTCAGCAGTGCTACTCAGGATACAAGTGACATTTACACAGAGAAGGGCAGTCAAATGCTAAGACTAAGCTAGCACAGCTAAAGTTACTATCCTAGCCCTGTGCAGCTCGTATCTTTCAGCTTGAAATAATTTAGGTTGTGTGGATACTAATGTTTAAAATAAACTAAAGCTCTTAAATTAGAGGAAATACTGCAATATGACCTAAAATTAATTAGTCATTTTGTCATAATTTGTTCCTTTTTACCATTTTTGACTGAATGTTTTTGGATGCCAAATATTCAGTGCAGTCCTAGAACAAGATCAATATCTACTTGCCTAAGAATGCAGATTTTCTCTTTTATGTTTTAACCATTTACTGAATGATGGTTTTAGAAATTCCTGTTGATTTTTTTTTCTTTTTGTAACTGCCTTTAGCTTTTTGTAACAACCATGCATGCATGACTTGGTAGACCACCAACACTGCACCATCAAAGAAACAGCACTTAAAGCAGCATTACGTGGCAATTAACCCTAAAATAACAGCTTCAGAATAGTGTTGATGGTAGACTGACTGTAATTGGGAGAATGAGAAAAAAGTTAATATTTTTCATGTTTTGAATGACTTGGTTTTTGAGAATCAGAAATGTTTAAACTTGGGAGGTGTGGAAATTTCTCAAAAATATAATTAATGTTGAAATGAAGATAAACCAGTGGATATATTAAACACTAAACCTTTGATATTGTATTGAATTATTCTTGGAATTTTCTGTCAAAAATGTTTTCTGCTTTTTTTTAACCTTGATTAATAAATAGCTTGTAAGTAACGACCATTTTGGGTCAGTGTAACATTTATCAGTTTAATTTTCTGACCGTTCTGACCTAAGCTAAATTCAACAATTGGAAATTGTGTAGAAGTTTAAATTTTCTTTTTTCATTTAGCATAATGAAGATAAAATGGGTTTTTATCAATTTTTCCAGTTTTTAGTTGGAAACTAATATTCAGATCTTTTAAATTTTTTAGATTTTTCTATTTTTGCATCCTCTAACAAAAATCTGCTGGTATAATATTAATTTAATTAATTTTGTGACAAGATGCAAACATGGAAAATCTACAAAAATCAAGTAAACATGCATTTTTTTTCTGAAATTCTGATTGTGAGGTACAGAAATTAAAAAATACGAAACTAAAAAAATCCATAAAACATTTCTTTTCCACTATACTAAAAAAAAATAAAAAAAGAGTTTTACAATCAATTTGCTACTTTTTAGCCTCAAACAGTTAGAAAACTGAACTGATAAACGTTACATTGATCATTCTGAGAATGAAGGGTGGTCTCTGACTTTTGAACAGAACTGTAATTAAGCTCAAACACTGACTTTCATCAGATTTACAGTCAATAAAAGGTGCTGAAACTGTTGTCTACAATGTCTACAATGCATTATTCACTTCTTGCTTTGGGTACTACTAGAAATCTAAACATGTGGAGTTGAAAATTTGGTTTCGGTTCAGCTCTTAAAATGTCCATTTGGGACACAAAGTGCAATTTGATGTCTCAGGGCATTCAGGAAAGCAGGCTGAGCAGTAGAGAGCTGTTGATTGTCAAAGTTGTCAGAATGCAGCCTTTTGCAGGACGAAGAGAAAGAGAAGAGTCTTTTCAACCACTTTAATATGGCCACCGTTGGAAAACCACTCAAATAATGACGTGTTTAAAGAAAGACGCTGTGTGGATCATTCGTGTCAGATCTGAGCGTGATTGTCGTTTGAAAGGCACATTGGAGTGAGTTATCAGCTTACTGAACGAGTCTCTACTTTAGATCTTTTTTTCTTTCTATTTTTTTTATGCACCTCTACAGAAGAAGTTTTGAGTCAGCTGCGTTATACTGTACACTGTTGCGATGCGTTGTTACTAATGTTTGACCAACACACACTTCATTACACTCGGAATAGCTGTAACGGAACTCTAAAATAGGGAGAGGGGAAACATGCAAACCTGATTTAGATGTAGACGATTTTTTCTGCTGAAACTTCGGCACAAAGTTCAACTTCGAGAAAGAAAAAAACAAAAAAAAAACGAAGACTTGACAGAAGAAAAACTAAAACATTTAAACTCAAAGCTTTTTTGTTTTTCAGTCGATCCAAGCTGCTAAGTTTATAAGGCATTTGTTCAACCTGAAGAGGAGAAGAGAAAGGGGATAATTCGGGTTTATCTACAGCTCAATAAAACGACACTAGAGAAGTGTGTGGAATGTTGCATATCATTAGCACGTCTGCTGCAGCACGCTGGCTTCTCCTCCAGGGGGCGCCACTGAGAGCATGCTGATTTCAGGAGGGAGCGTCCAGGCTGGTTTTATTAATGGGTGAAAAAAGATGTAGGTGAATTCCTTTGAATTGAATTCCATCCAATTCTTTTGAACCCAAGACGCCCCAGACTATATTCTGCAGTCTCAAATATAGGTGGGTGGGTTTGTATTGCATACGCTTGTTATAAGGACCGTGGGCTGCATAGCTTGCTCTGTTTTTTCATACGATGGCTGATCTGAAACATCTTCGTCATTTGAAGAAAAAGCCTGAGAACTACGGTTATTAAAAAAAGACAAGCCGAGAGAGTGAGAGACTTGACTCATTCAAGCTACAGACTGAGAAATATGCACATTATGAACATCATGTACCAGTATTATCCTTTCTGCATGTGTTTTTGTGAGTGTGTGTATACATGTATGTGTGTGTGTGTGTGATTTTTCTTTCCTCCCCAAAAACAACTTCTCATGACCTCTCACTTATAAAAGTAAGTAAGTGATGCCTGGTGGGTCTGGTGGTGGCGAAGGTCTTCTGGGCCCCGGCCGGACCCCAGCGAGGGCGGGACGTCCCTGGGTCGTAGGGGGCCTCGCTGGACGGGTGGATGGAAGCGCTGCGGCTCCGTTCACACACTCTGCTGCCTGGGTTCACAGCAGCAGGCGGTGGGCTAGGACTGGCTGTGCGCGGCCGAGGAGCCGTGGACCCCCGGAGCCTGAGACATGTCTCTGCCAATGATTTCATTCACTGTAACACAGAGAACACACACACACACACAGTTACAGAGGTTAGTCGATGCAGGCGGGAGACAAGGGAAGCTATTTCAGTAGTTTCTTTCAGCTACTTATTTTAATTTAATAATTAAAAAAAAACATTGTTGAATATTCCAATAATAATAATAATCATAATAATCTGTAATATTTTCATATCTGTGTAGGATATCGTAGCACAAGAACAGCCCATTCTTGTAATATTTAACTAATACCCTTTACTAAGTGGTTGCTAGCATATCGCAGATGGTCTATATGGTGTTGCTTAGTGGTTTCTAAATGGATAATACAGCACAGATGCTATAAACTTGCTAGGTGGTAGCTCTAGTATAACTGAAAACCACAGTACTGGTCATTGTTGTGGCCTTTCAGGTAGATGCTACTGATTTGCTAGGTGGTTGCTGGGGTATCCATATTGGGTATCCATGATGTCTCTTTGGTGCTGCAAGAGTAAGTGTTTGCAAATTGGTTGTAAGTGTCTAATATTACAAGTGGATTCTACAGAGTTGATAGGTGGTTGCTCTGGTATTACTTTAGTCTCTTTGGTGTAATACCTGAACAGTACAGGTCATTGTTGCGGCATTTCATGTGGATGCTAAAGATTTGCTAGGTGGTTGCTTTGGTATTACATGCAGTTTATTTGGTGTTGCTAAGTGGTTGCTAACCAAAAACCACAGTACTAGTCATTGTTGCGGCATTTCAGGTGGAGGCTAAAGATTTGCTAGGTGGTTGCTCTTGTATTACATGTAGTTTATTTGGTGTTGCTAAGTGGTTGCTTACTAAAAACCACAGTACAGGACATTGTTATGGCATTTTAGGTGGATGCTATAGATTTGCTAGGTGGTTACTCTGGTATCGTTGTTGCTGCAAAAGAAAGTGGTTGCAAATTGGATGCATGTGTGCAGTATTACTGTTACAGTATTTTAGGTGGATGCTATAGAATTGCTAAGTGGTTGCTGTGGTATTACATGTGGTCTCTTTGGTGTTGCTAAGTGGTTGCACACTGAATAACATTGTACAGGACACTGTTACAGCATTTCAGGTGGATGCTTATAGAAATATTCCACTGATAGACACAGAGCAGCAGAGCAGGTACAGTCCGTGCAGTCTAGTCCCTTTACCAGCCAGCAGAGGACAGTGTTGAGTCTTGCTGAGTGCATGGTAGAATTAAGTGTGCCAGCAGTGCATGGTAGATTAATGCCTTGTTCTGGAGAGCCAACAGAAAGACAGAGAACAGAGAGAACAGCTCAAAGAGAGAGAGAGAGAGAGAGAGAGAGAGAGAGAGAGAGAGAGAGAGAGGAAGAAAAGAAAAACCCAAACAATATCAAGACTTCGGTACGTGACGCACTCATAGCAAATGGAAAGACAGGCAGAACTATTCCATTCAGTGGTTGCACCAGCATAGCCACAAATTGTGTGTGTGTGTGTGTGAGAGAGAGAGAGAGAAAGCTACAGAATCTGAGAAACAGAGCAAAAGAGAGAAGGAAAGAAAGAAAGAGTCAGTCAAAAGTGTCATTTTAGACAGAAGCCGCCAGTCACCTATGAATCCTCCTGTATCTATCCTTTGAGTTTTACTAAACAGATGAACACAGCCTCGTTTTATTAGATGTTTAATGGTCCCTGGGTTTGTTTCCCCTCAGCCTGGCTCTGAAAGCTCTGTGACAAACCTATATTACAAAACTCCACTCTTTAAACATATGCTCCTCATCCCGAGCCGCACTGAAGCGAGTGCAGTAATTACTCCAGCAGACTGGAAGACACATATTAAATAAATAAGTCAGCGTGGAACCCGACATGGGGCCGGTTCTTCAGTGGAACCGCTGACTGAGCTGTGATCGTTGCAGTGAAACTGAAGCCGCTTTTTGTCAAACACTCTATTGGCTGAGCCAAGAGTCTCCACATGCTCCACCGGCTGAGCCAACGTCGCCACACGTCTTATTGGCTAAGGCGCAGCAGGCCGCTCGGCGGGGGTTCCTTCAAGACTGCAGCCACACAGTCAATCAGCTGTGTCCAACAACCAGGCCGACTACTACTACTCCATCCACTGTGAAGAAGAAGAAGATTGCACAAAGAGTTCTGTAAAAAGTGCCATACTTTCTTAAAAACATTGAATTATGCCATTAAGGAACCACTTTAAATTCTTGAGAAGGTGTGGAGAAACGTCCTAACACAGAAAAGAAGAATATTCCTGAAAAGAAGCCTTAGGGTTTATTTCAGTTAGAGCTGTGTCCACATATAGTAACCTAACAAACTTTAAGGAACCTTCATTCAAATGTATGTGTTCTTCATACTAAGAAATCCAAAGAATCCCATTCTTAGAGGCACCTCTACAATCCCTGAGGATTTTTGAATTCTTGGAGGAGCCCCTAAGTTTTAGATTCACCAAGAGGTTCTTTAAGGAACTGCGTATTTATTACAATGTGGTTGATAATGTATTAGTTGATAGAGATAGACCTTTCCGTTAAATGTTAAAAGTATATTTGAAGCTCTAAAAGGTTCCTCACATCACTATTACCAACATGGTTCTTTATCAAAAAATAAAATGGATCTTCTGCGACCCATACAAATCAAACATGTTTTAATAAATCTGTACTATCATATTTATTTCCAGTGACATTTACAGTGAATATACTTTCAATTATAATGGGATGATGCTTTGAGAAATCAATAGAAAGTTATTTAAAGAAGAAATGGACTTGGGGTTGTAGCGAATGAACAAATATTTAGAATATGTAGGATAGGACAGACTGCACAATTAATATATTTACATATATTTATATATATTTGCCTCATGTTCCACCAACTCCTGTCCAAAACTAATGATTTATCGTAATTTTATTTTAAAGTTGTAAGCAACCAGAGAACTACCACAACTACCTCCTGTACTGTGTGAATAAAGTGTTTTTTATATTTTTATTTCTTATAGATTTATTTTTATTTTTCTCCCATTTTTCTCTCAATTTAACTAGGCCAACTATCCCATCCATTTAGCTTCTACTCAGCTGTATATTCCCCTATCACTAGTGAGGCCACAACACAAGGAGGGTGAAGACTAGCGCACGTCTCCTCCGACACATGTGAAGTTAGACTCTGCCTCTTTTTCGAACTGAAAAAGTAGCATCACAGCGCACTTGAAGGAAAGCGCAGCAACTCGGTTCCAATACATCAGCTCACAGATGCCTTGTGCTGTGAGGGGAAAGAGCGCCATCTACCTACCCAGAGAGAGCAAGGCCAATTGTGCTCTCTCAGGATTCTGGCAGCTGATGGCAAGCTGCATAATTATTGGGATTCGAACCAGCTATCTGTCAAATACAGTTGCAGTGCTTTATACCACTGGAGATCACTCAGAGCCCCATAAACTGTGTTTTTAATACACTACCTGTACACGGCAATGTAAAACACTACTAATATTGTCTAACTGTCTAACAATATGACAAACAAGTGTTGGCATTCCCAAGCCATCCTCTGAGGTAGCACTTCATAGTCAATTTATATACTGCTATTCTGTGACTTTTGGCTTCTCAGTGTATATGAGGTGCATGTATGCATGGAATGTCTTTCCACCCATTGGGCTGATCACTCAGTATTTTATTTCTGTTCAGTTGTTACTATTTGTTGCTCAGGTGGTCTACGACTTACAACTTGCATAGTACGGTTTTATCTCTGTGGTGGGGATGAAAGGTTTTGATCAAGTGCTACTATAAAAACAGCTGTCTAATCTCTTAAAAGGTCTGTTTGAAAAAGAAAAGTAAAAGTTAACTGAAAGGTTCTTTAGGAATCCATCTTCAGTAATAATTCTTCCACAGCAGCTCCCCAAAACAACCCATTTATCATCTTTACTTTAAACAACGCAACACAACCACAACCTAAAGACAAAGCCAAATGCTCATCAGACTGGTTGGGCTACTAGACACTGGGCTACTGTTCTCACGAGTGGCTGCTTGCCCACGCAGACGGCTGAACAATATGTGCATTCCACACTCAGACAACCTCTGACCTTCCACCTACTGTGCTACTGCTGCAGCTTCACTGTCTTAACCAGAGAGCCCTCCTCAGCCTCCACTTGCTTTTAAGTCCGTTTTGCACAAGAGCTGCAACAGGTGAGCTATCTCAGACAGTTCTGTACACACAACCCGCTCTATTCCTGTCCCTCACGGCCTTCAGTCCAGACCCGTGCTTTAAAACAACCCTAACAGGCCCCTGGAATAACAGGAAAAGACTACCAGTACTGTTAAATACAGAGAAACTAATGGATTACCAAAAGTAGTAACTTTTGAAGGTTATCCATAAATACTATACTAAATACTAACACACTTTATTCTTCAGGTCGGTCTTTTAAACCTCACGAAAATGATTAGAATTATACATGTTAGCAAACTTTGTGTGTCCTGTATTGATACCCTAAAAATTTATATTTTTGATAAATACCAAATATGTAATAAGATTGAGCATGGCTTTTTATAGGCCTTAATTCATTTCAGCCTTTGAATAATAATAAAAAAACAATAAATACATACTTAAAGTTACTTGCAACTGCTGCAAAAAAAATCCTAACCTTAGAGGAATCACTTAAATATATATATAATAAATAAGTCATTTTTGTTGTTATAAATGATTCAGTCTTTACTTATTATGGCCGACATGGAAAGTGTTTTATTTTTGCAGTTTTTGGCAGAATGGTTTTGGTTGCCAAATTTTCAGAGTATAAAAACTCTAATTGTATGTTTCTTTGCTGAACTATCAGTGCTGCATGTTTATAATACAGTTAAATAGAGTTGTTAGATTAGAGTCTAAAGAAAAAGGAAGTTTAAAGAAGTTGAAGCAAGATTATAAAATTTAATGTCATGATGACCTCATTATTGTATTTATACAGCTTATACAGCCTGAGGACAAATTGACCCATCAAAAGTACATGCAAAATATCAATAAATATCATAGTTAATAATTTAGAGATGATAGCCGTAAAAGGAATAATACGACTTGATACACTCTAAAGATAAGAGAAGTGTTAAAAGGAGATATAAAAATAGCAGGTCTAAAAAGCCAGTCATTAGTACTGATAAGTTTAGAACATATTTTTCATTCCTCAAAAAAAAGAATCAGTTTTTCTTTTATGGAAAAGGCTAAAAAAAAAAAAAAGCTTTTATTCAGTTAAAAAGCATTAAAATTACTGTGAGCAGAATCTTAATTTGAAAATATAACATTTTCAGCATAGAGCTTTACTTTGTGCTTTGTGACTTTTCTCCTAAACTTTGTGGTGCTTTAAAAAAATATTTCTAAATGTCAAATATGGTTATATTTAGCAGTGGTGTGTATTAGCACATAAAGGATGTGATGATATGTTGGATGTGGTGTGTTTTGAGTGTTGTAAGCTGCTCTTTTACACAGTGTTTCATTGTGAGAGCTGCTGTACGTGTCTATGAACTAACACACACACACACAGGTCTGTGGAAGAAGCTAGCATGTTTAGGTGTGGGTGTGTTTAGCGCTATTGTTGGGACCTAATATGTTGCGACTTTGTAGGAAAACCACAGAAAAAAAGGTCAAACCAACAATATAAAAGCGTGCTGTTTATGCTCCATTGCTTTAACCTAAAAACACTAAAATCATTACCAAGCATGTTTTTTAAGGTTTTCATTCATTATGTCAATATATTTTGCCACTAAATAAACTAAATAGCCTAACTATACTTGTTCAATATTTGTTCAAGTCCAACCTAAATTCCCTGCCATCACAGCTGAACAGAAGCTTTAGAGGAAACACTGCAATATGACTTTAAAAAGAATCAGTTATTATTCAGTGTGAATTAATCTTTAAGTCTTTTCAGTTATTCTTCTGAACAAAACCAAATGTGCATTTTTTGCCAAACTGGTTGCCAAATTTATGTTTCTTTATTGATTTATGAGTGGTTGTGTCCATGCATTAACGTAAAAAAAAATCTAGCAAATTTAGGCGTGGGTGTGTTTAGCTCTATTTTTGGTAGGTACATGTATCAGTGCTGATGTTAGTGTTAACTGTGAGGTTAACTGTGCTATTAGTTAGCAGTGTAGTGTTAGTGTTGTCTGAGGTATGCAGTTGGGTTTGTATTTTGTACATTGTTGGGACCTAACATGTTTTGACTACATTGCCTTAAACTAAAAGCAGTAAAATCATCACCAAGCATATTTTTTTGAAGGTTTTCATTCATTATGTGACTTTTTTTTAACCACTAGATAAACTAAATAGTCTAACTATATTTGTTGAAGTCCAACCTAAATTCCCACAGCTGCACAAAACCCTAACCTTAGAGGAAACAATATGACTTAAAATAAATAGCCAATATTCAGTATAAAGGATTCAGTCTTTTCCCTTAATCTGCCGCACATCAAATGTGATTTTGTCTGGTAATCTGTGATAAACCGTTCCTGATTCAACATTTTATTGGGTTTTTGTTTTGTTGGGACGCAATATATTGTCACATAGAAAACCACAGGAAAAATTAGCCTAGAATTGGATTTAAAAAATATATAACTTTCTTTAGTTATAGGTATATGTTTGAGTAACATTTATTAATCATTTATTAATATGCTTTTAGATGAGCTTTCAGACCTCAAATAATGCAAAGAAAACAAGTTCATATTCATGAAGTTTTAGGAGTTCAGGGATTTTTTTGGTAAAATAAGCCTGTTTTTAATCACAGTTTTCATGCATCTTGTTCTCCTCCACCAGACTTACACACTGCTTTTGGATAACTTTCTGCCTTTACTCCTGGTGCAAAAAATTAAGCAGTTCAGCTTGGTTTGATGGCTTGTGATCATCCATTTTTCTTTATTATATTTTAAAGGTTTTCAATTTGGCAAAATCAAAGAAACTCAAACTCTGAGGCATGTAGCGTTTTGTGAGCGTATTGTACGTGTGTATTTGTGTACTGAAGTTCCTCTTATTGTTGTGTGTGTGTTGTTTTTGTGTGTGTGTGAGTGTAGATAGAGGTTAGTGCAATCTTTAAAATGCCCGGCCGCTGCCTCAGATCATCCTGTTCGTGTAGGCGTGTGTTTCTTCCTCTGGTATGAGCGCTCTTCACACGTACAGGCCTGCTGCAGTGGGCCGACAGCACCATGACTGCTGCTGCTGCGCACCAACCCACTCCGCAACAGCAGCATGCCTGTCTCCTGCAAACACACTCACGCACACACACACGGTGCAACACACACCTCTGACAATCAGAGCAAAGGGAATGGTGTGCATGCTCGGGCAACTCAGCACTTTCAAGGTAGTGGGAGTTGTGAGGGAGGCCGGCCGGGAGATGATCAAACCACAAGTAAGGATTTTAGAGCGAAAGGAGTGGGTGCATTCGCGCTGACACGAGATGCATGGGAACACGCGGCTTTCGCAAATTCATAGAGATTCATAGAGTGTGAGAAGCACTCGTGCACCCATGCACACAAAATAAAAAGAAATATAAAACAGAAAAACGATAAAATACAAGTCATTTTTAAATAATAAATAATACAATTTGAAATATTCAATTATATTTTTTCTCATTTAATTTTTGTGTATAAAACAGACATGTGCTGCAGCAGTCTCTTATGTTTTATTTAGCTCTTCATTTGTGTGTGTTTTTTAACACATATTTATTTATTCCACATATAAACCTAAAAATGCCACACCAAAAAATTAATTATTAAAATAAATAAAAGGTTAAAATGCTTTATATAAAAAATATGTAATATAAAAACAAAACGTGATAATGTACATAAATATATAAAACATGATAGTTTTATTGGAATCTAATATAAGCCTATTTTACTCCAAGTCATTTTGGAGCCTTTCTATTGGTCTATTTTTCATAAATGACACAGTGTAAAGAAACTCAGATTAAAATTTTTACATGTCAAAATTGTGAGATAGACATGATTTAGTCTATATATGTTGCATGTTCTTTTTTCCTCTCAGTATGCTAAATTCAGAAAATAAATAGGAAATATGATCTAAAATACAGAGTAACTGTTTCTAATTATGTTCTTGTATTACACATGGTCCCAATAGGTTCATGTTTATCTGCTCCAGAGAGTTCTACTCTATCGGCAGCAGATGCATTTATTATTAGAAAGGGTCTTCACAGACTAAACAAACTGTGTTTATTCAGTGGATTTGTACATCTGTGTCAGCAATGGATGCAACTTAAAATATCTTAAAGTAAAGTAGCATTTATTAGAAGGTGGTTGGTGTGGTGCAGTGGATAACACCACTACCTGCCAGTGAGCTACCACATCATGTGGGAGACTGGAGACTGGGGTTCAATTCCATGTCTGGGTGATTGCATGCTGTGCTAAACCAATAAGAGTCCTTGGGCAAGACTCCTAACACTACATTGGTCCACCTCCTGTAATAGGAATAACCTTGTAAGCCACTCTGGATAAGAGCGTCAGCTAAATGCTGTAAATGCAAAATGTAAAATGCAAATGTGTCCACAAACATCTGGACAATTAGTGCACATCAAAGAGTTTTAAATGAACTGAGAACAATTAAAGCTATGAAACACTTCATTCTGAGAGTAATTACATGATCAGTGTACAGACTGCTGTTTAATCAATAACAGGGAGTTTCTGGGCTTCTATAGATGGATCTGGGTCATTTTGGAACGGCAAGTATTATGAGTTTATTTCCATATAAACACAAAACCGCTTTTCCTTCACCTCGTTTCTATTTCTTAAAACACACACACAGCACTAAACAATGCATTCGTGAATACTCCTGAACAGTAAAGCAGACGAGGACTGAGGAGTTATTTTAATAGTTTTTTTGCAATCCAGCAGGTACATAATATAAATAACTAAGGCTTTGTATTGGCAAGAACTTGGTGATACAATATGAATCAGGATACAGAGGTTACGATTCAATAAATTACAATATATTATGATACTCTAAGAACTATAAGAAACCATTATATTTACAAGATCTGATTAAAAGTATATATTTTATCCAGTAAAAACACTGGGAGCTCAGGACAGAGTACAACACTGCTATCCAGTGCGTGGGGTTTAAACACACCACTAAATGAAACACTGCCTAAAACCAACCTTTACAGGTAAACTAATAATTAAATATCAATACTGTGATTTTGATATACTACAATATTGATATTTTCCTACACCCCTATGAATGACCACCATAACTGCCTGATTTATGCATGTATTAAAATGGCTTGTAAGACTCTGCTCTCCATCAGTCTCTATCAAAAGCGCATCCGCAGTCATGTGGGCACCTAATGTGTACGTGATTCACAGGTTATCAGCATCATTATAATGTTTTAATACAAAACATTTCCATGACATAATTTTTCCACCCACGCAATGTTTCAAAACAGCAGAAACTCCCTAACGCTAACACCGCTCAACTCTTACATCACACATCTCCACAGAAGACGTCAAAGCCTGCAGAGGAGATGACATTATAAGACTTTGATATTTGGTGCCTTCAAACAAAGAGAAGATAACAATAACTCTCAGCCACATCACAAATCAGTCATTCTTTTTTTATATATTTTAGTAGCATTTCTGTATATTTTGTATAATTAGCATATTATTATAATTAGTATATATTTGTATATTCCTGTATATGTGGTATATTGCTGTAGTAAGTATATTTTTGTATGTTTTTGTATATTTCTGCATATATGGTACATTTATCATATTTCTTTTAGCATATTTTTGTATGTTTTTGTATATTTCTGCATATATGGTACATTTATCATATTTCTGTTAGCATATTTTTGTTATTATACTTATGTATATTTTTGTATATTTCTGTATATTTAGCATATTTCTGTTATCATATTTTTGTTAGAATACTTATGTATATTTGTGTATATTTCTGTATATGTGGTGTATTTCTGTAGTTATTATATATCTCTTTATTTTTTAATATTTCTGTATATTTTTGTATATATCTGTACATATCTGTATATGTCTGTATATTTCTGTAGATTTAGTATAATTCTGTATATTTTAATGCATTGTTATTGTCAGGAAAAATCTGCATCCCTGCTATTCTCATTTACTCTTTGACATAATGTGAATCTAGCTGTTGTGCTTTATGATGTCATGATAACGTCATTATAAATAGACCAATAGAAATATAAATAGTTTTATACATTGACTTCCAAGTCAAGAAAATGTTTCCCTTCTGACGGGTTTGAAGGTTTTGTGTCATTTCTGTATATTAAAGCCATCATATGTCATGCATTTCCAGTCTCCTAAAAAGAAGTGCAATTGTCAAGAATACATTGATTTGGAACATTTTGGTCATGGTGTTGAATGCAGTTCACAATTTAACTGTAACTGTAAATTAAGCTGGTATTTTTAATAGCAATGTTTTTATGTACACTGTATACACATGCTTTTATTTAATGTTTACACGTTTTTGCATGTCAGTTGGCAGTAACATATTAAAGACTTACCAGTGTTATTTTTAGTAAACCAGCATTGCCTGTGTAAATAATCCAGGGAATCATGCTCTTCTTTAAATCACCCTTGGGGTGAAAGATACTCATAAAAATGTTTGAACAAACAAAACTTTAATATGGCAATCTTCTGTCATTTTCTGTTTAACTATGGAGTTTAACATGTTGCAAGAAATAAAAATAATAGTTTAAATGCCACACTGTAACATGCATTATTTATTTCCTATAGTAGCCCAAATATTATAAATTTAACTTAATAAATAGTAAACAAACTAAAAAGCATTAAGACGTGTTCCCTGTAGAGTTTTTACTCCTATTTCATGCTCCTACTCCTGCACGATATTGGAAAAAAAATTAGACACTGATTCAGCATTGACTTTCGATCCAAAAATGAAACTGGCTTGATATAAATAATGCTATCAAACACTCAGGTAGTTTTGTATCAAGCACCAAAAAAGAAAAGCATTTTATTTAATTTGTGTTATGTGACATTGCACCGCTTCTGATGTGATTTCTGTGCATGCCCACATTGTGATGTTGATGCTGAAATGATTTAGCCCTATTTAAAATTAAAACATTACAGAAGAAAAAAAAAAACTCCTAACTTTTGGTGGAAGTCAATGTAAAAAGTACGGATGCACTGAAATGATGTTTCTAAGCCAAAACTGAAACTGATTTTTTTTTTCACTATTAAAGAAATGAAATAGCCTAAATGAGTTTTGTTTTGCTTTTGAAAGAAAAAACAATTGCAAAACTACATTTGAAAATATTTATTAAATATTAAACATGTTTAACACCCCAGCAGACAAACCAATAAAGGACAATATGACTTGAAAAAAACATCATTTTTTGGTTGTTTGGTCAAATGATTTGATCTTTTTGGACGATACCTGAAATGGTTTTTACTATTTTTAGATGAATAATTTAGGTTGTCGGATATTTAGTTCACCCAGGGTAAAAAGTCTTATTTTACATTTTTACAGCATTTCTGTTGGTTCACTCTACATTTCGGGAAAATATAAATACAAACTGATTCACTGATTCACATTATGTACAAAATGAAAAGAAAAAAAAATATTGAGTGAGTTTTGGAAAAAATAGTGGAAAGCCCTCATTATTTAGGCAAATAAATAAAACATCACTTCATGTATAAGAAGACATTCAAATGAACATCTC
The DNA here is from genome assembly GCF_023375975.1 of Astyanax mexicanus. Taxonomy (NCBI): domain Eukaryota; kingdom Metazoa; phylum Chordata; class Actinopteri; order Characiformes; family Acestrorhamphidae; genus Astyanax; species Astyanax mexicanus. The sequence continues at coordinate 8,563,694 of NC_064430.1, forward strand.
CCAGGTAGTGTCTGCTATAAACTAACTACTAATAACCCTCTGCATTAATTTACTTTATACTCAAATAAAATAACATTTCAACAGAAGCTAAGCCGTTCCCGAGCGTTCGGCAGGCAGCATATAATATCAGAAGCGAATCCCAGTGTTCAGACGGACACTGCTCGTTTGAATGACTCAGTCGAATACGGGAAGCCATTGCTGTGCTGAAGGATTTCAGAACACAGTGCAGCGCTCTGTTCCCCCACATGTAAGAAACAGTGATTCATCTAGAACGTCTCTCACAGGGGCCACACGGCTTCAGCTCTCTCAGAACGAGGGGATCCTCTTTGGAGGACAGCAGGGGGACACCCCTGATTTGCAAATTCAGACAGTAATGCTGATCGCTCTTCACACACTGTCTGTTATAAACTCACGCTATTACCAGAGTTACACACTGAAACCCGCTGCGTTCAGTGTCTGAAAGTGTCTCACAGGAGGAGGCCATGGCATTTTCTGCAGGGGGTGAGTGACACTTTGTTTGACCACTCAGAGAGATGATGTAGGACCTGAAACATACATTAAGGTCTTTAGATGTGATGAGTTATAAAAAGGGGGAATTTTGGCCATTAAGGTTAACAGTAATGCTTTCATTTTTTCCCCCATTTAGCATAAACTGGTCATCTTTAGACGGTAGATTCAAAATATTCCAATTCTGAGTTGACATCAAATTAATAAATACATATATATTTTGGCAAGTCTAGATATGAAAGTCTATTCGAAAGTATAGATATAAAATACAACTGAATTTAACTGTATATACCATATTTTTTGGACTATAAGGCGCACTTAAAATCCTTTAACTTTCCAAAAAAATCTGAAGCACCTTTTGTATGAATTCTACCATTTAGAAATTAAGGAGCAGTGAAGCCAATCTGCTGAATAAAGGGGAGTGTTAAGTAAAGTTTCTCCAGCACTAAGGCTGGGTGCAGCAACATTAGCAGTAGCCACTAACCGCAGCGCTAGCTCTTTCACTGTTTAGAGGCGAGTATATGAGACTGTAGGCTGCATGTTGCAAGGTACTGCTGATAGTGCCCTGGGATACCAGAACACTCAGGGTTCCTCAATCTAGCGCTATCAGGTGGAATTTACATCGAGCTAGTGCTGTGGTTAGCGGCTTATGCTAATGCTGCTGCACCCAGCCTTAGTGCTGGAGAAACTTCACTAAAAACTCAATCTTATACAAAATATTGGAAATCTAAGCTTACTGTAAATAAACAGAAGCGCTTTACTCACCCAAATAAATAGTTAACAGGAAAAAAATCTGTGTAGTGTAAAAATCAAGTGCTTGTTTGACTTTTTTGAGAACTACAGTTCTGTTTATTTATGCGCTTCCCCCAGCTTTCCCATTAAAAGGAAATTGTGGCAACACCCTCATTCACTTTGATGTAGGCATCCTTACCATTTTCACTTAATGTACCTTCTAATCCAGTGCACTTTGTAAAGAAATATGGTTTATGTATATATGTACACACTAAATCAGACACTCACACTATATATTGGAGGTAGGAATCACAAGGCATCTCAAAATATGATACTATTAAGATGCGTTACACACGATTATGATGACATCACAATACTGTGATTCTACAATACTTAATATATTGTGAAATAAGTCTCTATGATACTTCACAGCATCTGTATTACTGAGGATAAAATACTCCAAAATCAATTCACTGAAAAAGTGAGTGTATTGTTTTGTATTTTATGTTTTATAACAAAACAATGTCTAGAGTTACTGCTAACTAGTTGAATAAAGTTTGACTTATATGACTATTTTGTTTTCCTTAATAATCCAGTGTGCTTTATGTATGGAAATAGACCCGTTCATTGATAGTGCGAATTATAATCCAGTGCACCTTATAGTCTGTAAAATACATTATATAAGACTTATAGGACTGATCTGGCTCCTCAAATCAACCCGACGACCTGCATCAAAACGAGTCCATTCACTCAAGAAAAGCAGCTGCCTTCACGTGTGCGCGGTTTCAGCTCTGCACAGATGGAAATTCTTTGTAGTTACGAATGAAACCACAGTGCATATAAAAAATGACCAATCCAAACAAAAGCAAACGTGTCACTCAGAGGTCGCCTGTGGAAAAGACAAGTGGATAAACTCTTGGCCGGAGTTTCCTGGAAGAGAGCATCATGTCACCAGTCTAACATTTCAGCAACCGAAACATGCAGCAATGAAAACTGGACAGACCGCGAGACAACAAGGCCACGGCTTGGCACGGCCAAGGGCTCTCTGCTGCAGACCCTCAGAACAGAAGTGGAGCTAAATGGATGGAGGGAGCGTTCTCCTCTCTCCACAGTGCAGCAATGTTTCTGATGCTTAATGAGTTGAGTTAAGACCAGGCCTTGGATTCTTTTCCTTTCATGCTGAAACATTTTCCTGAGCAGTGATTGCTGAATGGTATTATTACTCTGACATGCTTGATGAACTGTGGCTACAGATGGTAAGGCTGGATGGAATAAGACACATCATGGACTTTCCAGCTGTAAAGAGAACGAGACGGGCCGACGGAAACAAGAAACAGTGGAACAGTGAGCTGTGGTCAGAGTATACACTGACTACACTGATGTGAGATTTCACCTTGAGATTAAGAGCGCTTTCATAAACTACCGGTGTCCAAAAAATGTATTAAAGATTAAAAATATTTACATTTTTAAACACTGCGTATTATCTGAATTAAATTTTAGAGCAACAACTGTGGCATCACTAAATCCTGTACTTTAAATTAATTTGCAGTCAAAGAAAACTAATAGCTTCCTATTTTAATTAAATTCGGTAACACACTAGTACAACATACTGCTGCCACCATCAAGTTTTATGTTATTAGTTATTCGTTTTACTGAAATGTGCTTATGGGCCACTAAAAACATAAAGCTAAAGACAAATTATTTTCAGTCCACAGGCTGCATTTGGACACCCCTCTCAAATACAGTCCATTTTAAAATAAACCAAAATCTGTTATCTCTATTTTGTTCTATTAACCTATTCTGTTCATTATTATTTTAACAGAAAATAATAAAATTGGCCTCAAGTGCTTTTGTACTCACATTGTAAATTGTGAAGCTTATTTATACTCCTGTGGGTGAGATCATGAGGTTCAATGGACCAATTACAGTTGCTAATGTCCACGTTGCATAGCTACTTTTCTGCAGAAGTACACATGTGGCTATAGCGTAGGGTAGGCAATCATGTATAATGTATGTTTAAGGTATTAATTGGCTTTAAAGAGGACGGAGTTCATTTTCTTGTCCTCTTAAACGATGATGAACTCAGATTATTTCTGTTCACACCACCAACAACTAATAAAAAATTAATCAAAAATGAACCAAGCAGAGAAATGAACTGAGACCTTCTTGGAAGGTGGTATCAATTAGGCTTGTTTTTAGGACTTGGGTTTAAAGTCGTCTGAGGTCATCTGATGTGTCCATGTATGCAAAAGGAACCATGACTCAATGGTCTGAGTCAAATTCAGATACCAAAGTGTGCAAGTGTGAAAATGCCCTGAGTATAAACTGTTTATGTTTAAGTTTGACATGTTCATATATGCATGTTTGTCTGAGCCTTTTAAAATAGATGTAAAAACACTCTGACAATTTATATAGTAGATTGTGCTATATTGATTATTTCCAAATGAATACTTATCTTAGTTAATAGTTTTTTTTAGTTATTAAAATGGACTAAGGTACTTTAGTTTATATTGCATGTGTAAAATAGTACTGTGTGTTGTAATATTAGAGGTAGGCGATAGTGTAGTA